>NW_025965949.1:40252-41355 GCF_021869965.1 Rhincodon typus | reverse complement strand
CTGACTTGAGTCAGATAAGCACTTCAGAAGTCAAAAACCTCAAGTTCACCAAATGAATTTTTTTGATGCTGTTTTTAATAATATGCTTATTTCAGTGAGATAAGCACTTCAGAAAATCAAAATCTCAACTTCACCAAATGACACAACTTTTAATGTTGTTTTGACTAACGTGCTTATTTCAGTGAGAAAAGCACGTCAGAAGACAAAAAATCTGAACTTCACTGAATGATTCAAATGTTGATGTTGGATTGACTTACAGGTTTCTCCAGTGAAACAAGCACTTCAGAAGTGAAGAATCTCGAAATCACCAAATGACTCAACTTTTGATGTTGTTTCGAGTTTCATGCATATTTGAGTGAGATAAGCACTTCAGAAGGCCAAAATAAGAACTTCACCAAATGACTCAAGTTTTGATGTTGGTTAGACTAACATGCTGACTTGAGTCAGAGAAGCACTTCAGAAGTCAAAAACCTCAAGTTCACCAAATGATTTTTTAAATGCTGTTTTTAATAACATGCTTATTTCAGTGAGATAAGCACTTCAGAAAATCAAAATCTCAACTTCACCAAATGACACAACTTTTAATGTTGTTTTGACTAACGTGCTTATTTCAGTGAGAAAAGCATTGCAGAAGACCAAAATCTCAAAAAAAACATGACACTCAACTTTTTATGCTGTTTTGATGACATGCTTATTTCGGTAAGATAAGCACTTTAGAAGAACAAAATCTGAAACCCACTTATTGACTCAAATTTTGATGTTGGATTGACTAACAGGCTTCCTCCAGCGAAATAAGCACTTTAGAAGTGAAGAATCTCGACTTCACCAAATGACTCAACTTTTGATGTGGTTTTGACTAATTTGCATATTTGAGTGAGATAAGAATTTCTGAAAGCAAAAATCTCAACTTCACCAAATGACTTAATTTTTGATGCTGTTTGAATTAAAACGTTTATTTCAGCGTGTTAAGCACTTCAGTAGACATAAATCTGAACTTCACCAAATGATTCAATTTTTGATGTTGTTTTGACAGAAGTGCTTTTTTTCAGGCATATGAGCCTGTCAGAAGTTCAAAATCGCAACTTCACGAAAACACTCAACTT
>NW_025965949.1:36056-39752 GCF_021869965.1 Rhincodon typus | reverse complement strand
ATTTCAGCGAGATAAGAATTTTAATCCAACCAGCATCATAAATTATGACATTTGGTGAAATTGAGATTTTAGCCTTCTGAATTGCGTGTCTCACTCAAATAAGCATGTTTGTCAAAATAACATCAAAAGTTGAGTCATTTGGTGAAGTTGAGATTTTGATCTTCTGGAGTGCTTATCTCAATGAAATAAGCAGGTCATTCAAACCTACATGAAAAACTAACTCATTTGATGGAGTTGAAATATTGATCTTCTGATGTGCTCAACTCCCTGAAATAAGCATTTTGGTCCAAATGCATTGAAACATCAAGTCATTTGGTGAAGTTCAAATTTTTGGCTTCTGAGGTGCTTATCTCACTGAAATAAGCATTTTAGTCCAACCAGCATCAAAAGTTGAGTGTTTTGGTGAAGTTGCGATTTTGGTCTTCTGATATGCTTATCTAACTGAAATAAGCACGTTCGCCAAAACAACGTCAATAATTGAGTCACTTCGTAAAGTTGAGATTTATGTCTACTGAAGTGCTTATCTCGCTGAAATGAGCATGTTCGTCAAACTAACATCAACAATTAAGTCATTTGGTGAAGTTTAGATTTTTGTCTTAAGAATTGCATTTCTCGCTGAAATAAGAATTTTAATCCAACCCGCATCAAAAGTGATGTCATTTGGTGAAATTGAGATCTTAGTCATCTGAAGTGCTTATCTCACTCAAATAAGCATGTTAGTCAAAACAACATCAAAAGTTGAGTCATTTGGTGAAGTTGAGATTTTGATCTTCTGAAGTGCTTATCTCAATGAAATAAGCAGGTCATTCAAACCTACATGAAAAACTTACTCATTTGATGAAGTTGAGATATTGTTCTTCTGATGTGCTCAACTCCCTCAAATAAGCATTTTGTTCCAAACACATTCAAACATCAAGTCGTTTGGTGAAGTGCAGATTTTTGGCTTCTGTGGTGCTTATCTCGTAGAAATAAGCATGTTAGTCAAACCAGCATCAGAAGATAGGTCATTTGGTGAAGTTGAGATTTTAGTCATCTGACATGCTGAAATAAGCATTTTAATATAACGAGCATCATAAATTAGGTCATTTGGTGAAGTTGAGATTTTTGGCTTCAGACGTGCTAATCTCACTCAAATATGCATGTTACTCAAAACAACATCAGAAGCTGAGTAATTTGGTAAAGTCGAGATTCTTCACTTCTGAATTGCTTATTTCACTGGAGGAAGCCTGTTAATCAATACAACATCAAAATTTTGGACATTTAATGCAGTTCAAATTTGGTCTTCTGAAGTGCTTATTTCACTGAAATAAACATGTTAGTCAAAACAGCATCAAAAGTGGTGTGTCATGTTAAAGTTGAGACTTTGGTCTTCTGCTTTGCTTATCTCACAGAAATACGCACGTTAGTCAAATCAACATAAAAACTTGTGACATTTGGTGAAGTTGAGATTTTTTTACTTCTGAAGTGCTTATCTCGCTGAAATGAGCATGTTAGTAAAAACTAACATCAAAAATTGAGTCTTTCGGTGAAGTTCAGCTTTTTGTCTTCTGAAGCGCTTAATTCGCTGAAATAAGCATTTTAATCCAAACAGCATCAAAAGTTGAGTCGTTTGGTGAAGTTGAGATTTTAGCCTTCTGAAGCGCCAATCTGGCTGAAGTAAGCATGTTAGTCAAAACAACATCAAAAGGTGAGTCATTTGGTGAAGTTGAGATTTTGATCTTCTGAAGTGCTTTTTTTCAGTGAAATAAACATGTTAGTCGAAACAGCATCAAAAGTTGAATGTCATGTTGAAATCAGACTTTGGTCTTCTGCTTTGTTTATCTGGCAGAAATAAGCACGTTAGTCAAATCAACATCAAAAGTTGTGTCATTTGGTGAAGTTGAGAACTTGGTCTTTGGTAGTGCTTATCTCGCTGAAAGGAGCATGTTCGTCAAACTAATATCAACAATTGAAAGATTTGGTGAAGTTCAAACTTTTGCCTTCTGAAGTGCATATCTCGCTGAAATAAGAATTTTAATCCAACCAACATCAAAAATTATGTCATTTGGTGAAATTGAGATTTTAGCCTTCAGAAGAGCGTATCTCACTCATATAAGTATGTTAGTCAAAACGACATCAAAAGTCGAGACATTTGGAGAAGTTGAGATTTTTGACTTCTGAAGTGCTTATCTCACGCAAATAAGCATGTTAGTCAAACAAACATCAAAATTTCAGTCTTTTTGTGAAGTTCAGATTTTGGTCTTCTGAAGTGCTTCACTCGCTGAATTAAGCATTTTAGTCCAACCATATCAAAAGTTGAATCGTTTGGTGAAGTTGAGATTTTAGCCTTATGAAGCGCTTAACTCGCTGAAGTAAGCATGTTAGTCAAAACAACATCAAAAGTTGAGTCATTTGGTGACGTTGAGATTTTGATCTTCTGAAGTGTTTATCTCAATGAACTAAGCATGTCATTCAAACCAACGAGAAAAACTAACTCATTTGGTGGAGTAGAGATTTTGGACTTCTGAAGTGCTTTCTCACTGAAATAAGATTTTAGTCAAATCAGGACCAAAAGTTAAGTCCTTTGGTGAAGTTGAGATTTTAATCTTCGCATAAGCTCAAATCGCTGAAATAAGCATTTTTGTCAAACCTGAATCAAAAGCTGAGTGTTTTGTTGAAGTTGAGATTTTGATACTCTGAAGTGCTTAACTCACTGAAATAAGCACGTTCGTCAAAACAACATCAAAATTTGAGTCATTTAGTGAAGTTGAGATATTTGACTTCTGAAGTGCTCATCTCACTGAAGTAAGCATGTTAATAAAATCAGCATCAAAAGTTGAGTCATGTGCTGAAGTTGAGGTTTTAGTCTTCCAATGTGCTTGCCTGAGTGAAATCAACTCGTTAGTCAAAACAGCATCAATAATTAAGTCATTTGGTGAAGTTGAGATTTTTGACTTCTGAAGTGCTTGTCTGACTCAAATAAGCATCTTAGTCTAACAAACATCAAAACTTGAGTCAGATGGTGAAGTTCAGATTTTGATCTTCTGAAGTGCTTATCTGAGTGAAATGAGCATGTTAGTCAAACTAACATCAAAAATTGAGTCATTTGGAGAAGTTCAGATTTATGTGTACTGATGTGCTCAACTCGCTGAAATAACCATTTGAATCCAACCAGTATCAAAAATTAAGTCATTTGGTGAAGTTGAGATTTTTGCCTCCAGAAGTGCTTATCTCACTCAAACATGCATGTTATTCAGCACAGCATCAAAAGTTGAGTCATTTTGTGAAGTCGAGAATCTTCACTTCTGAAGTGATTATTTCACTGGAGGAAGACTGTTAGTAAATCCAAATCAAAATTTGAGTCATTTAGTGAAGTTGAGATTTTGGTCTTCTGAAGTGCTTATCTCACTCAAATAAGTAAGTTAGTCAAAATAGCATCAAAAGTTGTGTCATTTGGTAACGTTCAGATTTAGGTCTACTGAAGTGCTTAACTCGCTGAAATAAGCATTTTAATTCAAACAGCATCAAAAATTAAGTCATTTGGTGAATTTGAGGTTTTTGCCATAAGAAGTGCTTAACTCATTCAACTATGCATGTTACTAAAAACAACATCTAAAGTTGAGTCATTTGGTGAAGTTGAGATTTCTGACTTTTTAATTGCGTATTTCACTGAAATAAACATGTTAGTCGAAACAGCATCAAAAGTTGAATGTCATG
>NW_025965949.1:35329-35556 GCF_021869965.1 Rhincodon typus | reverse complement strand
CACGCAAATAAGCATGTTAGTCAAACAAACATCAAAATTTCAGTCTTCTTGTGAAGTTCAGATTTTGGTCTTCTGAAGTGCTTCACTCGCTGAATTAAGCATTTTAGTCCAACCATATCAAAAGTTGAATCGTTTGGTGAAGTTGAGATTTTAGCCTTATGGAGCGCTTAACTCGCTGAAGTAAGCATGTTAGTCAAAACAACATCAAAAGTTGAGTCATTTGGTGA
>NW_025965949.1:34427-35319 GCF_021869965.1 Rhincodon typus | reverse complement strand
AGCTGAGTGTTTTGTTGAAGTTGAGATTTTGATACTCTGAAGTGCTTAACTCACTGAAATAAGCACGTTCGTCAAAACAACATCAAAATTTGAGTCATTTAGTGAAGTTGAGATATGTGACTTCTGAAGTGCTTATCTCACTGAAGTAAGCATGTTAATAAAATCAGCATCAAAAGTTGAGTCATGTGCTGAAGTTGAGGTTTTAGTCTTCCAATGTGCTTGCCTGAGTGAAATCAACTCGTTAGTCAAAACAGCATCAATAATTAAGTCATTTGGTGAAGTTGAGATTTTTGACTTCTGAAGTGCTTGTCTGACTCAAATAAGCATCTTAGTCTAACAAACATCAAAACTTGAGTCAGATGGTGAAGTTCAGATTTTGATCTTCTGAAGTGCTTTTCTGAGTGAAATGAGCATGTTAGTAAAACTAACATCAAAAATTGAGTCATTTGGAGAAGTTCAGATTTATGTGTACTGATGTGCTCAACTCGCTGAAATAACCATTTGAATCCAACCAGTATCAAAAATTAAGTCATTTGGTGAAGTTGAGATTTTTGCCTTCAGAAGTGCTTATCTCACTCAAACATGCATGTTATTCAGCACAGCATCAAAAGTTGAGTCATTTTGTGAAGTCGAAAATCTTCACTTCTGAAGTGATTATTTCACTGGAGGAAGACTGTTAGTAAATCCAAATCAAAATTTGAGTCATTTAGTGAAGTTGAGATTTTGGTCTTCTGAAGTGCTTATCTCACTCAAATAAGTAAGTTAGTCAAAATAGCATCAAAAGTTGTGTCATTTGGTAACGTTCAGATTTAGGTCTACTGAAGTGCTTAACTCGCCGAAATAAGCATTTTAATTCAAACAGCATCAAAAATTAAGTCATTTGGTGAATTTG
>NW_025965949.1:29886-33927 GCF_021869965.1 Rhincodon typus | reverse complement strand
CACCAAATGACTCAATTTTTGATGTTAGTTTGACGAACATGCTTATTTCAGCGACATAAGCATAACAGAAGACCAAAATCTCAACTTTAAATAGACACTCAACTTTTGACGCGTTTTGACTAACATGTTTATTTCAGTTGGAAAAGCACTTCAATAAGACCAAAATCTGAACTTCACTAAATGAATCAAATTTTCATGTTGGAATGACTAACAGGCATCCTCCAGTGAAATAAGCACTTCAGAAGAGAAGAATCTCGACTTCACCAAATGACTCAAGTTTTGATGTTGGTTTGACTAACATACTTATTTGAGTGAGATAAGCACTTCAGAAATCGAAAATTTCACCTTCTCCAAATGACTCAACTGTTGATGTTGTTTTGACTAACGTGCTTATTTCAGCAAGATAAGCACATCAGAAGACCAATATCTCAATTTCACGAAGACACTCAACTTTTTATGCTGTTTTGACAACATGCTTATTTCAAAAAGATAAACACTTCAGAAGACCAAAATCTGAATTTCACTAAATGACTCAAATTTTGATGTTGGAATGATTAGCAGGCTTCGTCCAGTGAAATAAGCACTTCAGAAGAGAAGAATCTCGACTTCACCAAATGACTCAACTTTTGATGTTGTTTCGAGTAATATGCATATTTGAGTGAGATAAGCACTTCAGAAGGCCAAAATAAGCACTTTATCAAATGACTCAACTTCTGATGTTGTTTGATTGATGTTGGATTGATTAGTAGGCTTCGTCCAGTGAAATAAGCACTTCAGAAGTGAAGAATCTCAACTTCACCAAATGACTTAATTTTATTGTGCTGTTTTGACTAACATGCTTATTTCACTCAGATAAGCATTTCAGAAGGCCAAAATCTGAACTTCACCAAATGACTTAATATTTAATGCTGTTTTGACTAACATGCTTATTTCAGTGATATGACCACTTCAGAAGTCAAAAATCTCAACGTCACCAAATTACCTAACTTTGGACGCCTTTTGGACTAAAATGCTTCTTTCTGTGAGATAAGCACTCCAGAAATCAAAAATTTCAACTTCACCATCTGACTTGATTTTTGATGCTGCTTTGACTAACAGGCTTATTTCACTCAGGTAAGCACTTCAGAAGACTAATATCTCACTTCACTTAATGAGTTAGTTTTTGATGTTGGTTTGAATGACATGTTTATTTCATGAGGCAAGCACTTCAGAAGATCAAAATCTCAACTTCACCAAATCACTCAACTTTTGATGTTGTTTTGACTAAAATGCTGATTTCAACGAGTTAAGCACATCAGAAGGCTAAAACCTCAACTTTACCAATTAACACAACTTTTGATGCTGGTTGCTTTAAAATGCTTATTGTAGCGCGTTAAACTCTTCAGAACACCAAAACCTGAAATTCATCAAATGACTGTAGTTTTGATGATGGTTTGACTAACATGCTTATTTGATTGAGAGAAGAATTTCAGATGTCAAAAATCTGAACTTCACCAAATAACTCAACTGTTGATGTTGTTTTGAATAACGTGCTGAATTTAGTGAGATAAGCATATCAGAAGACCAAAATCTCATCTTTACCAGATGACCTAACTTTTGATGCTGGTTAAATTAAAATGCTTATTTCACGAGTTAAGCACCTCAGAAGCCAAAAATCTGAACTTCACAAAATGAAATAATTCTTTCTGTTCGTTTGACTAAAATGCTTATTTCAGCGAGTTTAGCACTTCAGAAGATCAAAATCTCAACTTCACCAAATGACTCAACTTTTGATTTTGTTTTAACTAACGTCCTCATTTCAGCGAGATAACCATATCAGAAAATTAAAATCTCAATTTCACCAAGACACTCAACTTTTGAGGCTGATTTGACTAAAATGCTTATTTCAGCGAGATAAGCATATCAGAAGACTCAACTCTCAACTTCACCAAAGGACCTAACTGTTGATGCTGATTTGACTAACATGCTTATTTCAGTGAGATAACAACTTCAGAAGACCAAAATCTGAACTTCTCCAAATGACTCAAGTTTTGATGTTGGTTCGACTAAAATATTTATTTGAGTCAGATAAGCAATTCAGAAATCAAAAATCTCACCTTCACCATTTGACTTAATTTTTGATGCTGCTTTGACTAACATGCTTATTTCACTCAGATAAGCTCTTCAGAAGACCAATGTCACACTTCACAAAATGAGTTAGATTTTTTTTTATGTTGTTTTGAATGACATGCTTATTTCATGAAGCAAGCACTTCAGACGATCAAAATTTCAACTTCACCAAATCACTCAACTTTTGATGTTGTTTTGACTAAAATGCTTATTTCAGCGAGTTAAGCACTTCAGAAGGCTAAAACCTCAACTTCACCAAATAAAACAAGTTTTGATGCTGGTTAGTTTAAAATGCTTATTGTAGCGAGTTAAACTCTTCAGAACACCAAAACCTGAAATTCACCAAATGCCTGTAGTTTCGATGATGGTTTGACTAACATGCTTATTTGATTGAGAGAAGCATTTCAGAAGTCAAAAATCTCAACTTCACCAAATGACTCAACTTTTGATGTCGTTTTAAATAACGTGCTTAATTTAGCGAGTTAAGAACATCAGAAGACCAAAATCTCAATTTCATGGAGACACTCAATTTTTGATGCTGGTTTGACCAAAATGCTTATTTCAGCGCGAGATAAGCATATCAGAAGTCAAAAATCCCAACTTCACCAAATGATTTATATGTTGATGTTATTTTGACTGAGATGCTTATTTCACTCACATTCGCACTTCAGAAGACCAAATTCTGAACTTCACCAAATGACTCAAGTTTTGATGTTGGTTAGACTGACATGCTTATTTGAGTGAGATAAGCACTTCAGAATGCAAAAATCTCAACTTCATCAAACGACTTAATTATTGATGCTGTTTTGACTAACACGCTTATTTCACTCAGATAACCACAGCGCAAGACCAATAATTAAACTTCACCAACTGAATTGGTTTTTGATGTTGGTTTGCATGACATGTTGATTTCATGAGGCAAGCACTTCAGAAGGCTGAAACTTCAACTTAACCAAATAACACAACTTTTGATGCTGGTTAATTTGAAATGCTGATTGTGGTGAGTTAAACTCTTCAAACACCAAAACCTGAAAGTCACCAAATGACTGTAGTTTTGATGATGGTTTGACGAACATGCTTGTTTGATTGAGAGAAGCATTTCAGAAGTCAAAATTCTCAACTTCACCAAATGACTCAACTTTTCATGTTGTTTTGAATAACATGCTTAATTCAGCGAGATCAGATTATCAGAATACTAAAACCTCAAATTCACCAAAGGACCTAACTTATGATGCTGATTTGACTAAAATTCTTATTTCAGTGAGATAAGCACTTCAGAAGTCAATAATCTCAACTTCACCAAATGATTAGATGTTGATGCTATTTTGACTAACATGCTTATTTCACTCAGACAAGCACTTCAGAAAACAAAATTCTGAACTTTACCTAATGACTCAAGTTTTGATGTTGGTTTGACTAACATGCTTATTTCAGCGATTGAAGCACTTGAGAAGGCTCAGATGTCAACTTCACCAAATGACTCAACTTTTGATGCTGTTTGTAATAAAATGCTTACTGCAGCGAGTTAAGCTCTGCAGTAGACCAAAATCTGAACTTCACCAAATGACTCAAGTTTTGATGTTGTTTTGAGCAACATGCCATATTTGAGTGAGATAAGCAGTTCAGAAGACCAAAATCTGAACTTCACCAAATGACTCAAGTTTTGATGTTGGTTTGACTAACATGCTTATTTCACCGATTTAAGAACTTTAGATGGCTAAGATCTCAACTTCACCAAATGACTCAACTTTTGATGCTGGTTGGAATAAAATGCTTATTTCAGCGAGTTAAGGTCTTCATTACTCCAAAATCTGAACTTCACCAAATGACTCAAGTTTTGATGTTGCTTTGACTAACATGCATTTTTCAGCGAGTTAAGCACTTAAGAGGATAAAAATCTCAACTTCACCAAATTACTCAACTTTTGCTGTT
>NW_025965949.1:28750-29386 GCF_021869965.1 Rhincodon typus | reverse complement strand
ATTTGAAATGCTGATTGTGGCGAGTTAAACTCTTCAGAACACCAAAACCTGAAAGTCACCAAATGACTGTAGTTTTGATGATGGTTTGACGAACATGCTTGTTTGATTGAGAGAAGCATTTCAGAAGTCAAAATTCTCAACTTCACCAAATGACTCAACTTTTCATGTTGTTTTGAATAACATGCTTAATTCAGCGAGATCAGATTATCAGAATACTAAAACCTCAAATTCACCAAAGGACCTAACTTATGATGCTGATTTGACTAAAATTCTTATTTCAGTGAGATAAGCACTTCAGAAGTCAATAATCTCAACTTCACCAAATGATTAGATGTTGATGCTATTTTGACTAACATGCTTATTTCACTCAGACAAGCACTTCAGAAAACAAAATTCTGAACTTTACCTAATGACTCAAGTTTTGATGTTGGTTTGACTAACATGCTTATTTCAGCGATTGAAGCACTTGAGAAGGCTCAGATGTCAACTTCACCAAATGACTCAACTTTTGATGCTGTTTGTAATAAAATGCTTACTGCAGCGAGTTAAGCTCTGCAGTAGACCAAAATCTGAACTTCACCAAATGACTCAAGTTTTGATGTTGTTTTGAGCAACATGCCATATTTGAGTGAGATA
>NW_025965949.1:28201-28650 GCF_021869965.1 Rhincodon typus | reverse complement strand
AAATCTGAACTTCACCAAATGACTCAAGTTTTGATGTTGTTTTGACTAACATGCATTTTTCAGCGAGTTAAGCACTTCAGAGGATAAAAATCTCAACTTCACCAAATTACTCAACTTTTGCTGTTGTTTTGACGAACGTGCTTATTTCAGCGATATGAGCATATCAGAAGACCAAAATCTCAATTTCACCAAGACACTCAACTTTTGACTCTGGTTTGACTGAAATGGTTATTTCAGCGAGATGAGCATATCAGAAGTCTAAAATGTCACATTCACCAAATGACTCAACTTTTGAAGCGGGTTCGAACAAACTGCTTATTTCAGCGAGTTAAGCTCTTCAGTAGACCAAAATCTGAACTTCACCAAATAACTCAAGTTTTGCTGTTTTTTGTTTTTTTTTTTACTCACAGGCTTATTTCAGTGAAATAAGCACTTCAGAAATCAAAAAT
>NW_025965949.1:24461-27701 GCF_021869965.1 Rhincodon typus | reverse complement strand
CTGGCCACTGTGCTGCTCGTAAGGAGAAGATTGTTAGGAAGGGAGGCCCAGGGTTTTGACCCAACGACGGTGAAGGAATGGTGACGTAATTAAAGTTTGGAGTCGATCTTGTAGAGAGTGGTATTCCCATGTATCTGCTGCCCTTGTCCTTCTCGATGGAAGTAGTCATGTGTTTGGAAAGTGCTGTCTGAGGATTTTTGGTGGAATTTCTGCAGTGGAACCTGGTAGATGGTACACACTGCTGCGACGAAGTGTTGGTGGTGGAGGGAGTGAATGTTTGTGGATGTGGTGCCAATCAACTGGCCTGCTTTGTCCTGAACATTGTTGAGCTTCTTGTATTGTTGGCGCTGCACCTTTCCAGGCAAGTGGGGAATATTCCATCACACGCCTGACTTGTGTCTTAATGTGGAGAGATTCAGAAGCTCCGGTTGTCCTTAGCCTTCTGAATGATGAAAAGTCTGCCGAGTGACTACCTCTACTGGAATTTGCCGGTCTGTTCAGTTGTTGAGGCAGTTGCACCAAGTCCTTGGAGGTGGAAAGGTTGTTGCCCTTTAAATTTGATGCTTCACTTCCATATGCATTCATTATGTTGCTTCCTCTCCATGTCCTACTCTGACAGGTGCAACAGTATCCCACAACATGAGCAGACGTATGCTGCATCTTTCCTCGTCCTCTGCCCCACCCACCAGTGTTCTGACAGTATTAGCCTCATACATAACTCCCCCAATTTGGATGGTCTTCCCAACGCACATTTATCCCTTAACCTCTTCCAACCCCTCTCCCCGCCATTCCCATGGGGAGTTCATCACTTGACTAACTGATGCATTCTTTTTAACATTCAGCCAGTGAAGGAAACAGAAGATCATCATGAACCTGTCGCCCCCCGACCACACACACACTCCTATGCTGGTACTGAGTGGTGGTGAAGGAGCCATCTTTCAGAAAGAACCTTCTTCAACAACACCATGCCTGCCATCACAAGAACAGATAAATCTTGTGTATTATATACAGAAGAGGGTATTTTTCTTCTGTATGTCCTGGGGCTGACATGTTTCTGTTAACTTGTGTTTCAGTGACATTGATTATCTAATGGTTGCCCCTCTCTGCTCGAGTGCTATGAATTAGGATATTTGAAGATTACAAATTTAGTTTGTCTACAGCATTTGTAATTTCTGTCAGATTTTCTCTCTCTCTTTCTCCCTCTGGGTGGATGACTGTCTTCCTTCACATTTGGATTCAATTTATTTCCAAGTCAGGATGGTGATTGGCTTGGAGGCGAACTTGAAGGTGACATTTCTAATATGCTACCCTTGTTCTTCCAGACGGAAGTGGTCGTGGGTTTGCCTGAGGATCTTTAGTGAATTTCTGCATAGCAACTTGTAGATAGCATACTCTGCTGCTACTGACTGTCGTTGGTCGAGGGAATGAATATTTGTGGATGTCGTGTCAGTCAAGCTTGCTGCTTTGTCCGAGATGGTTTAAAGCTTGGGGCTGCACTCATCCAGGCAAGTGGGGACTATTCCATCACACTCCTGACTTGTGCTTTGTATATGGTGGACAGGCTTTGAGGATTCAAGAGGAGAATTACTCCCTGTTGTATTCCTAGCTTCTGACCTGCTCTTGCACTGTGTTTATGTGGTGAGTGCAGTTGAGTTTCTGGTCAATGATGACCCTCAGGATGTTGATAGTGGGGATTCAGTGATGGTAACACTGCAGAATGCCAAGGGGCAGTGGTTAGATTGTCTCTTATTGGTGATGGTTGTATTGTGTGACACAAATGTTATTTGCACTTGTTGGCCCAAGCCAGGTCTTGTTGCATTTGAACAAGGGCTGCTTCAGTATCTGAGGAGCTGCGAATAGTTCTGAACATTGTGCAATCATCAGTGAACATCCCCTCATTGTAAAGGGTTCAGGGTATGCCACACAATTAGACATTCAGTACTGAGAGAGTGCCTCATTGTTAGAGGGTCAACATTGAAGCAGTGCCACATCCGAAAGAGGTAAGAATTGAAGGAGTGCCACTTGATTACAGGACCCGTGTTGAGGTATTGCAGCACTCTGAGGGAATGCTTTAATGACAGAGGGTCAGTCTTGAGGTATTGAAGCACAGTCAGAGGTTCAGTACTGAGGGGGTCCCTCATTGCCAGAGGGTTAATACTGAGTCAGTTCCTCAATGTAATGGGGCCACAATTGAGGGAGTGCGAAATGATTAAAGGGTCAGGACTAACAATACAGGACTGTCAGTGAGTCAGATCTGTTGGAGTCAGAGGGTCAATACGGAGGCAGTGTCTCATTGTGCAGGTGTTGGAAATGAGGGAGTGCCAACTGATTGGAGAGTGAGTCCAGAGGCATTGCGTCACGGTCAATGGGTTAGAACTGAGGGAGTGCCACAAATTAAGAGGGTTGGTAGTGAGGTATTTGCAGCCGTGTGGGAGTGCCTCGTTCTCAGGGGATATTACTGAGAAAGTGCCTTGTTGTCAGTGGAACATGGAGTCATAGAATCGCAGATGTACAATTTGAAAACAGACACTTCAGTCCAACTCGGCCATACTGACCTGATAACCAAAATTAATCTGTTCCGTTTGACCATATCCCTCAACCCTTCCTATTCGTAGACCCATTCACTTGCCTCTGAAATGTTGTTATTGTGCCATACTTCACTAATTCCACTGGCAGCTTATTGCATACATGTACCACCCTCTAATTGAAAATGTTGCCCCTTAGCTCCCTTTTAAAACTTCCCCTCTCAAAATAAACATATGACGTCCAGATTTGGACTCTCCTAACTTCGGGAACAGACTCTGGCTGTTCACCCTATCCATGCTCTCATGATTTTTTAAACCTCTATAAGGTCCTCCTGCCCTCTGACACTCCAGGAAGAATGGCCCTAGTCTATTCAGCCTCTCCTTACAGCTCAAACCCTCCAACCCGCTGGTCACAGGCCTTCAATCTGAAAAGTAACCCTCGACCACCACCCTCTCTCCGACCTTCTAATCAATTTTTGTATCCAGATGTCTCGTTCTCCCTGTATTCCATGTGATCTAAACTTGTTAACCAGTCTACCATGCGAACTTTGTCAATCCACTGAATCAAGAGTGGCATCATAGAATCACTCTCTCAAACCTAATTTGACTGCTGTCCTTTGAAGACTTCTCTTCTCTTTCCCGGTAGGCCTGCAAACACATTCCTTTTGTGAAGACATTCCAGCCCTGGAGGCAGCTTCTCTGTTGGCTGAAGGAT
>NW_025965949.1:23779-23961 GCF_021869965.1 Rhincodon typus | reverse complement strand
TTGGTTTGAATGACATGTTGATTCCTTTGAGAATGGCACATCAGAAGATCAAAATCTCAACCTCACCAAATAACTCAACTTTTCATGTTGTTTTGACTAACATGCATAATTGAGTGAGATATGCACTTCTGAATGCAAAAATCTCAACTTCATCAAATGACTTGATTTTTGATGTTGGTCAG
>NW_025965949.1:17931-23769 GCF_021869965.1 Rhincodon typus | reverse complement strand
TTTGAGTGAGATAAGCACTTCAGAATTCAAAAATCTCAACTTCATCACACGACTTAATTATTGATGCTGTTTTGACTGACACACTAATTTCACTCAGATAATCACATCGGAAGACCAATATTTCAACTTGCAGAAATGAATTAGCTTTTGATGTTGATTTGAATGACATGTTGATTCCTTTGTTATAAGCACATCAGAAGATCAAAATCTCAACCTCACCAAACGACTCAACTTTTGATGTTGTTTGGCGAACATGCATTTTTGAGTTAGATAAGCAGTTCTGAAGTCAAAAATCTCAACTTCACCAAATGACTTAATTTTTAATGTTGTATTGACGAACATGCTTATTTGAGTGAGATAAACACTTCCGAAGTCAAAAATCTCAACTTCACCAATTGACATAATTTTTGATGCTGGTTGGATTAAAATTCTTATTTCACAAAGATAAGCACTTGAGAAGATAAAAATCTCAACTTCACCAAATGACTCAATTTTTAATGTTTCGTTTGACTAACATGCTCATTTCAGCGAGTGAAGCACTTCAAAAGATCCAAATCTCAACTTCACCACTTTTGATACTGTTTTGACTAACCTACTTATTTCAGCGAAAAAGCATAGCAGAAAACCAAAATCTCAACTTCAACAAGACACTCAACATTTGATGCTGCTTTGACTGACATGCTTATTTCAGTGGGAAAAGCACTTCAGAAGACCAAAATCTCACCTTCACCAAAGGACATAATTTTTGATCCTGGTTAGACTATAATGCTTATTTCAGAAGGATGAGTACAATAGAAGTGAAAAATCTCAACTTCACCAATTGACTCAACTTTAGATGTTGTTTTGACTAACATGCTTATGTGAGTGAGATAAGCACATCAGAAGGCAAAAATCTCAACTGCACCAAATGGCATAATTTTTGATGCTGGTTGGATTAAAATTCTTATTTCAGCGGGATAAGCACTTCAGAAGACAAAAATCGGATCTTCACCAAATGACTCAATTTTTGATGTTCATTTGACGAACATGCTCATTTCAGCGAGTTAAGCACTTCAGAAGACTGAAATCTCACCTTCACCAGTTGACATAACTGTTGATGCTGGTTAAATTAAAATGCTTCTTTCAGCGAGTTAAGCAACTCAGAAGCCAAAAATCTGAACTTCAGCAAATGACACAAATTTTTATGTTCGTTTGACTCACGTGCTTATTTCGGCGTTAGAAGCATAGCAGAAGACCAAAATCTCAACTTCAACACGACACTCAACTTTTGATGCTGTTTTGACTAACATGCTTATTTCAGTGAAGTGAGCACTACAGAAGTCAAGAATCTCAACTTCATCAAATGACTTGATTTTTGATGTTGGTTGGACTAAGATGTTTAATTCAGTGAGTTAAGCACTTGAGAAGACTAAAATCTGATCTTTACCAAATGACTCAATTTTTAATGTTGTTTTGACTAACATGCTTATTTGAGTGAGATAACCAATTCAGAAGTCAAAAATCTCAACTTCACCAAATGACTCAACTTTTGATGTTGTTTTGAATAACATGCTTATTTCCGTGAGTTAAGCATTTCAGAGTGCAAAAATCTCAACTTTACCAAATGACGTAATTTTTAATGCCGGTTGAATTAAAATTCTTATTTCACAAAGATAAGCACTTGAGAAGATAAAAATCTCAACTTCACCAAATGACTCAATTTTTGATGTTAGTTGACTAACATGCTCATTTCAGCGACTGAAACACTTCAGAAGATCAAAATCTCAACTTCACGAAATGTCACAACTTTAGATATTGTTTTGACTAACCTACTTATTTCAGCGTGGTAAGCATAGTAGAAAACCAAAATCTCAACTTCAACAAGACACTCAACATTTGATGCTGTTTTGACTAACATGCTTATTTCAGTGGGAAAAGCACTTCAGAAGACCAAAATCTCACCTTCACCAAAGGACATAACTTTTGATCCTGGTTGGACTATAATGCTTATTTCAGTGAGATGAGCATTATAGAAGTGAAAAATCTCAACTTCATCAAGTGACTTGATTTTTGATGCTGTTTGAATTAAAATGCTTCTTTCAGCGAGTTAAGCACTTCAGAAGACCAAAATCTGAACTTCACGAAACGACTCAAGTTTTGATGTTGATTTGACTAACATGCTTATTTGAGTGAGATCAGCACTTCAGAAGTCAAAAATCTCAACTTCATCAAATGACTCAACTCCAGATGTTGTTTTGACTGACATGCTTATGTGAGTGAGATAAGCACTTCAGAAGGCAAAAATCTCAACTTCACCAAATGACATAATTTTTGATTTTAATTTGACGAACATGCTCATTTCAGCGAGTTAAGCACTTCAGAAGACCAAAATCTGAAATTCACCAAATGACTCAGGTTTTGATGTAATTTGACTAACATGCTTGTGTGAGTGAGATAAGCACTTCAGAGTCAATAATCTCAACTTCACCAAGTGACATAATTTTTGATTTTAATTTGACTAACATGCTCATTTCAGCGAGTTAAGCACTTCAGAAGACCAAAATCTGAACTTCACCAAATGACTCAAGTTTTGATGTAATTTGACTAACATGCTTGTGTGAGTGAGATAAGCACTTCAGAAGTCAATAATCTCAACTTCACCAATTCACATAATTTTTGATGCTGGTTGGATTAAAATTCTTATTTCAGCGAGATAACCACTTCAGAAGACAAAAATCGGAACATCACCAAATAAGTCAATTTTTGATGTTAATTTGACTAACGTGCTTATTTCAGCGAGATAAGCACAGCAGAAGACCACAATCTGAACTTCACTAAATGACTCAAACTTTGATATTGGATTGACTAACAGGCTTCCGCCAGTGAAATAAGCACTTCAGAAGTCAAAAATCTCAACTTCACCAAATGACTGAACTTTTGATGCTGTTTGGATTAAAATGCTTCTTTCAGCGAGTTGCTTACTTCAGAAATCCAAAATCTGAACTTCCCGAAATGAATCTAGTTTCGATGTTTGTTTGACTAACATGCTTATTTGAGTGAGATAAGCACTTCAGAATTCAAAAATCTCAACTTCATCAAACGACTTAATGATTGATGCTGTTTTGACAAACACGCTTATTTCACTCAGGTGATCACATCGGGAGACCAATATTTCAACTTCACGAAATTAATTAGTTTTTGATGTTGGTTTGAATGACATGTTGACTTCTTTGAGATAAGCACATCAGAAGATCAAAATCTCAACTTCACCATCTGACTTAATTTTTGATGCTGCTTTGACTAACATGCTTATTTCACTCAAATAAGCACTTCAGAAGACCACGTCACTTACTGAGTTAGTTTTTGATGTTGGTTTGAATTACATGCTTATTTCATGAGGCAAGCACTTCAGAAGGTCAAAACCTCAACTTCACCGAATACCACTGGTTATTTTAAAATGCTTATTGTAGCGAGTGAAACTCTTCAGAACACCAAAACCTGAAGTTCACCTAATGACTGTAGTTTTGATGATGGTTTGACTAACATGCTTATTTGATTGAGAGAAGCATTTCAGAAGTCAAAAATCTCAACTTCACCAAATGACTCAACTTTTGATGTTGTTTTGAATAACGTGCTTAAATTAGCGAGATAAGCATATGAGAAGATCAAAATCAAAATTTCACGAAGACATTCTCCTTTTGATGCTGGTTTGACTAAAATGCATATTTCAGCGAGATAAGCATGTCAGAATACTAAAATCTCATCTTCACCAAAGGACCAAACTTATGATGCTGATTTGATTAAAATTCTTATTTCACTCAGATAAGCAATTACAACATGACACTCAACTTTTGATGCTGGTTTGACGAAAATGCTTATTTCAGCGAGATAAGCATATCAGAAGACTAAACTCTCACTTCACCAAAGGACGTAACTGTTGAAGCTGATTCGACTAAAATGCTTATTTCATTGAGATAAGAACTTCAGAAAACCAAAACCTGAGCTTCACTAAATGACTCAAGTTTTGATGTTGGCTTGACTAAAATGCTTATTTCAGTGAGATAAGCAATTCAGAAATCAAAAATCTCAACTTCACCATTTGACTTAATTTTTGATGCTACTTTGAGTAACATGCTTATTTCACTCAGATAAGCACTTGAGAAGACCAATATCACACTTCACAAAATGAGTCAGTTTTTTATGTTGTTTTGAATGACATGCTTCTTTCATGAGGCAAGCACTTCAGACGATCAAAATTTCAACTTCACCAAATGACTCAACTTGTGATGTTGTTTTGACTAAAATGCTTATTTCGGCGAGATAAGCATATCAGAAGACTAAAATCTCACCTGCACCAGATGACCAAACTTTTCCTGCTCGTTAAAATAAAATGCCTCTTTCAGCGAGTTAAGCAACTCAGAATCGACAAATCTAAACTTCACCAAATGACACAATTTTTTCATGTTCGTTTGACTGACATGATTATTTCAGCGAGTCTCGCACTTCAGAAGATCAAAATCTCAACTTCTCCAAATGACTCAACTTTTGATGTTGTTTTGACTAAGGTGCTGAATTTAGCGAGATAAGCATATCCCAAGTCCAAAGTCTCAATTTCACCAAGACACTCAACTTTTGATGCTGGTTTGACTAAAACGCTTATTTCAGCGAGATAAGCATAACAGAATACAAAACTCTAAACTTCACTAAAGGACCTAACTGTTGATGCTGATTTGAGTAAAATGCTTATTTCAGTGAGATAAGCACTTCAGAAGTCAAAAATCTCCACTTCACCAAATGACTTATTTTTTAACTCTGTTTTGACTAACATGCTTATTTCACTCAGTTAACCACTTCAGAAAACCTCAATCTGAACTTCACTAAATGACTCAACTTTTGATATTGTTTTGACTCAACGTTCTTATTTCAGCGAGATAAGCATATCAGAAGACTAAAATCCCGCCTTCACCAGATGACCTCACTTTTGATGCTGGTTAAATTAAAATGTTTCTTTCAGAGAGTTAAGCAACTCAGAAGACAAAAATCTCAACTTCACCAAATGACGCAATTTTTTATGTAGGTTTGACTAATATGCTTATTTCAGCGAGTTTAACACTTCAGAAGATCAAAATCTCAACTTCACCAAAAAACTCAACTTTTGATGTTGTTTTGACTGACGTCCTTATTTCAGGGAGATAAACATATCAGAAGACCAAAGTCTCAATTCAACCAAGATACTCAACTTTTGATGCTGGTTTGACTAAAATGCTCATTTCAGCGAGATAAGCAGATCGGAAGACTAAAATCTCAACTTCACCAACGGAACTAACTTTTGCTGCTGATTTGACTAAAATGCTTATTTAACTGAGATAAGCACTTCAGAAGACCAAAATCTGAAAATCACCAAACGACTCAAGTTTTGATGTTGGTTTGACACAATGCTTATTTCCGTGATTTTAGCATTTCAGAGGCTAAAACCTCAACTTCACCAAATGACTCAACTTTTGATGCTGGTTGGAATAAAATGCTTATTTCAGCGAGTTAAGCTCTACAGTAGACCAAAATCTGAACTTCACCAAATGACTCAAGTTTTGATGCTTGTTAGACTAATATGCTTATTTGAGTGAGATAAGCACTTCAGAAGTCAAAAATCTCAACTTCACCAAATGACTTATTTTTTAACCCTGTTTTGACTAAAATGCTTATTTCACTCAGTTAACCACTTCAGAAAACCTAAATCTGAACTTCACCAAATGACTCAACTTTTGATATTGTTTTGACTCCATGTTCTTATTTCAGCGAGATAAGCAACTCTGAAGACCAAAATCTGAACTTCACCAAATGACGCAATTTTTTATGTAC
>NW_025965949.1:17045-17921 GCF_021869965.1 Rhincodon typus | reverse complement strand
GCAAGTTAAGCTGTTCAGTAGACCAAAATCTGAAATTCACCAAATGAGTTCGTTTTTGATGTTGTTTTGAATGACATGCTTACTTCATTGAGATAAGCATATCAGAAGATCAAAACCTCAACTTCACCAAGTGGCACAACTGTTGACGTTGTTTTGACTAACGTGCTTATTTCAGCGAGATAAGCATCGCAGAAGACCAAAATCACAACTACAACAAGACACTCACAGTTTTATGCTGTTTTAACTGACATGCTTATTTCACGCAGATAAGCCCTTCAGAAGACCAAAATCTGTACTTCACCAAATGACTCATGTTTTGATGTTGGTCAGACTAACATGCTTATTTGAGTCAGATAAGCACTTCAGACGGCAAATATCTCAACTTCACCAAATGACTTAATTATTCATTCTGTTTTGACTGACATGCTTATTTCAGTGAGATAAGCACTGCAGAAAACCAAATGTGATCTTCAACAAATGACTCAAGTTTTGATGTTGGTTTGACTGACATGATTATTTGAGTGAGATAAGCATTTCAGAAATCAAAAATCTCAACTTTACCATCTGACTTAATTTTTGATGGTGTTTTGACAAACAGGCTTATTTAACTCAGATAAGCACTTCAGAATGCCAATATCTCACTCCACCAAAAATGTTAGTTTTTGATGTTGGTTTGAATGACATGCTTATATCAGCGAGTTGAGCTCTTCAGAAGGCTAAAATCTCAACTTCACCATATGACACAACTTTTGATGCTGGTTGTTTTGAAATACTTATTTCAGCCTGTCAAGCTCTTCATAAAGTCAAAACCTGCACTTCACCAAATGTTTCTAGTTTTGATGATGGTTTGACTAACATGCTTATTTCAGTGAGATA
>NW_025965949.1:13993-16545 GCF_021869965.1 Rhincodon typus | reverse complement strand
AGTTGTGATTTTGGTCTTCTGCGATGCTTATCTCGCTGAAATAAGCACGTTAGTCCAAACAACGTCAAAAGTTGTGCCATTTGGTGAAGTTGAGATTTTGATCTTCTGATGTGCTTATCTCAATGAAGTAAGCATGTCATTCAAAACAACATCAAAAACTAACTCATTTGGTGAATTTCAGATTTTGATCAACTGAACAGCTTAACTCGCTCAAATAAGCATTTCATTCCAAACAGCATCAAAATTTGATTCATTTGGTGTAGTTGATATCTTAGCCTTCTGGAGTACTTACCTCGCTGAAATAAGCATGTTATTCAAAACAACATCAAAAATTGAGTCATTTGGTTAAGTTGATCTTTTTGACTTCTAAAGTCGTTATCTCCTTAAAATTAGCGTGTTAGTCAAAACAACATTAAAATTTGAGTCATTTGGTGAAGTTCAGATTTTAGTCTTCTCAAGTGCTGAACTCACTGAAATAAGCATTTTAGTAGAACCAGAATCAAAAATCAAGTCATTTGGTGAAGTTCAGATTTATTGGCTTCTGAGGTGCTAAACTCGCTGAAATAAGCATCTTAATTTAACCAGCATCAAAAGTTAAGTCAACTGGTGAAGTTGAGATTTTAGTCTTCGGATATGCTTATCTCACTGAAATAAGCACGTTACTCAAAGAAACATCAAAATTTGAGTCATTTGATGAAGTTGAGATTTTTGATTTCTGAAGTGCTTATTTCACTGAAATAAGCCTGTGAGTCAAAAAAAAACAGCAAAACTTGAGTTATTTGGTGAAGTTCAGATTTTGGTCTACTGAAACAAACATTTTATTCGAACCAGCTCCAAAAGTTGAGTCATTTGGTGAAATTGAGATCTTAGCCTTCTGAAGAGGTTAAATCGCTAAAATAAGCATTTTAATTTAACCAGAATCAAAAGTTAGGTCGTCTGGTGAAGTTGAGACTTTCGTCTTCGGATATGCTTATCTCACTGAAATAAGCACGTTAGTCAAAACAACATCAAAAGATGAATCATTTGGTGAAGTTGAGTTTTTTTTTTTTCTGACGTGCTTATCTCATCCAAATATGCATGTTACTCACAACAACATCAAAAGTTGAGTCATTTGGTGAAGTCGAGAATCTTCACTTCTGAAGTGCTTGTTTCACTGGAAGAAGACTGTTAGTCAGTCCAACATCAAAATTTTAACAATTTAGTGAAGTTCAGATTTTGGTCTTCTGAAGTACTTTTCCACTGGAATAAGCATGTCAGTCAAAATAGCGTCAGGAGTTGAGTGTCTTGTTGAAGTTGAGATTTTCGTCTTCCGCTATGCTTATCTCGCTGGAATGAGCACGTTTCTCAAAACAACATCAAAAGTTGAGTTTTTTGGTGAAGTTGAGATTTTGATCTTCTGAAGTGCTAAACTCGCTGAAATAAGCATGTTAGTCAAACGTACATTAAAAATTGCGTCATTTGGTGAAGTTCAGATTCTTGTCTTGAGTTGCTTAACTCTCTGAAAGAAGCATTTTAATTTAACCAGCATCAAAAGTGAGGTCATCTCGTGAAGGCGGGATTTTAGTCCTCTGATATGCTTATCTCGCTGAAATAAGAACATGGAGTCAAAACAATATCAAAAGTTGAGTCATTTGGTGAAGTTCAGATTGAGGTTTTCTGAAGTGGTTAACTGAGTGAAATAAGCATGTTAGTCAAAACAGGGTTTAAAAATAAGTCATTTGGTGAAGTTGAGATTTTTGACTTCTGAAGTGCTTATCTCTCTCAAATAAGCATGTTAGTCTGACAAACATCAAAACTTGAGTCATTTGGTGAAGTTCAGATTTTGGTCTACTCTAGAGCTTAACTCGCTGAAATAAGCATTTTATTCCAACCAGCATCAAAAGTTGAGTCATTTGGTGTCGTTGATATCTTAGCCTTCTGAAGTACTTACCTCGCTGAAATAAGCATGTTATTCAAAACAACATCAAAAATTGAGTCATTTGGTTAAGTTGATCTTTTTGACTTCTAAAGTCGTTATCCCGTTAAAATTAGCATGTCAGTCAAAACAGCATTAAAATTTGAGTCATTTGGTGAAGTTCAGACTTTAGTCTTCTCAAGTGCTTAACTCACTGAAATAAGCATTTTAGTCTAACCAGAATCAAAAATCAAGTCATTTGGTGAAGTTCAGATTTTTTGGCTTCTGACGTGGTAAACTCGCTGAAATAAGCATTTTAATTTCACCAGAATCAAAAGCTAGGTCATCTGGTGAAGTTGAGACTTTAGTCTTCGGATATGCTTATCTCACTGAAATAAGCACGTTAGTCAAAACAACATCAAAATATGAATCATTTGGTGAAGTTGAGATTTTTGATTTCTGACGTGCTTATCTCACCCAAATATGCATGTTACTCACGACAACATCAAAAGTTGAGTCATTTGGTGAAGTCGAGAATCTTCACTTCTGAAATGCTTGTTTCACTGGAAGAAGACTGTTAGTCAGTCCAACATCAAAATTTTAACCATTTAGTGAAGTTCAGATTTTGGTCTTCTGAAGTACTTTTCCACTGGAATAA
>NW_025965949.1:12810-13493 GCF_021869965.1 Rhincodon typus | reverse complement strand
TCAGAAGACCAAAATCTGAACTTCACCAAATGACTCAAATTTTGATGTAGTTTGACTAACATGCTTGTGTGAGTGAGATAAGCACTTCAGAAGTCAATAATCTCAACTTCACCAAATCACATAATTTTTGATGCTGGTTGGATTAAAATTCTTATTTCAGCGAGATAACCACTTCAGAAGACAAAAATCGGAACATCACCAAATGACTCAGTTTTTGATGTTAATTTGACTAACGTGCTTATTTCAGCGAGATAAGCACAGCAGAAGACCACAATCTGAACTTCATTAAATGACTCAAATTTTGATGTTGGATTGACTAACAGGCTTCCGCCAGTGAAATAAGCACTTCAGAAGTGTGGAATCTCGACTTCACCAAATAACTCAAGTTTTGATGTTGGTTAGACTAACATGCTTATTTCAGTGGGAAAAGCATTTCAGAAGTCAAAAATCTCAACTTCACCAAATGACTGAACTTTTGATGCTGTTTGGTTACTCACTTCAGAAATCCAAAATCTGAACTTCCCGAAATGAATCTAGTTTCGATGTTTGTTTGACGAACATGCTTATTTGAGTTAGATAAGCACTTCAGAATTCAAAAATCTCAACTTCATCAAACGACTTAATGATTGATGCTGTTTTGACTAACACGCTTATTTCACTCAGGTAATCACATCGGGAGACCA
>NW_025965949.1:5010-12710 GCF_021869965.1 Rhincodon typus | reverse complement strand
AACTTCACCATCTGACTTAATTTTTGATGCTGCTTTGACTAACATGCTTATTTCACTCAAATAAGCACTTCAGAAGACCAATATCTCACTTCACTTACTGAGTTAGTTTTTGATGTTGGTTTGAATGACATGCTTATTTCATGAGGCAAGCACTTCAGAAGATCAAAACCTCAACTTCACCGAATACCACAACTTTTGATGCTGGTTATTTTAAAATGCTTATTGTCGCGAGTGAAACTCTTCAGAACACCAAAACCTGAAGTTCACCTAATGACTGTAGTTTTGATGATGGTTTGACTAACATGCTTATTTGATTGAGAGAAGCATTTCAGAAGTCAAAAATCTCAACTTCACCAAATGACTCAACTTTTGATGTTGTTTTGAATAACGTGCTTAAATTAGCGAGATAAGCATATGAGAAGACCAAAATCAAAATTTCATGAAGACATTCTCCTTTTGATGCTGGTTTGACTAAAATGCTTATTTCAGCGAGATAAGCATGTCAGAATACTAAAATCTCATCTTCACCAAAGGACCTAACTTATGATGCTGATTTGATTAAAATTCTTATTTCACTCAGATAAGCAATTACAACATGACACTCAACTTTTGATGCTGGTTTGACGAAAATGCTTATTTCAGCGAGATAAGCATATCAGAAGACTAAACTCTCACTTCACCAAAGGACGTAACTGTTGAAGCTGATTCGACTAAAATGCTTATTTCATTGAGATAAGAACTTCAGAAAACCAAAACCTGAGCTTCACTAAATGACTCAAGTTTTGATGTTGGCTTGAGTAAAATGCTTATTTCAGTGAGATAAGCAATTCAGGAATCAAAAATCTCAACTTCACCATTTGACTTAATTTTTGATGCTACTTTGAGTAACATGCTTATTTCACTCAGATAAGCACTTGAGAAGACCAATATCACACTTCACAAAATGAGTCAGTTTTTTATGTTGTTTTGAATGACATGCTTCTTTCATGAGGCAAGCACTTCAGACGATCAAAATTTCAACTTCACCAAATGACTCAACTTGTGATGTTGTTTTGACTAAAATGGTTATTTCGGCGAGTTAAGCACTTCAGAAGGCTAAAACCTCAACTTCACCAAATAAAACAACTTTTTTTTTGCTGGTTAGTTTAAAATGCTTATTGTAGTGAGTTAAACTCTTCAGAACACCAAAACCTGAAATTCACCAAATGCCTGTAGTTTTGATGGTGGTTTGACTAACATGCTTATTTCAGCGAGATAAGCATATCAGAAGTCAAAAATCCGAACTTCACCAAATGATGTAAATGTTGATGCTATTTTGAGTAACATTCTTATTTCACTCAGATTAGCACGTCAGAAGACCAGATTCTGAACTTCACCAAATGACTCAAGTTTTGATGTTGGTTACACTGACATGCTTATTTGAGCGAGAAAAGCACTTCAGAATTCAAAAATCTCAACTTCATCAAACGACTTAATTATTGATGCTGTTTTAACTAACAGACTTATTTCACTCAGATAATCACATCGCAAGACCAATATTTCAACTTCACCAACTGAATTGGTTTTTGGTGTTGGTTTGAATGACATGTTGATTTCTTTGAGATTAGCACATCAGAAGATCAAATCTCAACCTCACCAAATGACTCAACTTTTGATGTTGTTTTGACTAACATGCATATTTGAGTGAGATAAGCAGTTCTGAAGTCAAAAATCTGAACTTCACCAAATGACTCAATAGTTGATGTTGTTTTGACGAACGTTCTTATTTCAGTGCGATAAGCACTTCTGATGTCAAAAATCTGAACTTCACCGAATGACTCAATTTTTGATGTTGTTTTGACGAACGTTCTTATTTCAGTGAGATAAGCACTTCTAATGTCAAAAATCTCAAATTCACCAAATGACTTAAATTTTAATGATGTTTTGACTAACATGCTTATTTCATTAAGATAAGAACTTCAGAAATCCAAAATCTGAATTTCACCAAATGACTAAAGTTTCACTAACATGCTTATTTCAGCGATTTGAGCACTTGAGAAGGCGCAGATCTCAACTTCACCAAATGATTGAAATTTCGATACCGGTTGGAATAAAATGCTTATTGCAGCAAGGTAAGCTCTACAGTAGTCCAAAATCTGAACTTCACCAAATGACTCAAGTTTTGATGTTCGTTTGACTAACATGCTTATTTCAGTGAGATAAGCAATTCAGAAATCAAAAATCTCGACTTCACGAAAAGACTCAACTTTTGATGAAGTTTTGACTAACGTACTTATTTCAGCGAGATAAGCATATGAGAAAACTAAAATCTGAATTTCAACAAGACACTCAACATTTGAGGCTGATTTGACTAAAATGCTTATTTCAGTGAGATAAGCACTTCAGAAGTCAAAAATCGCAACTTCACCAAATGACTCAACTTTAGATGTTGTTTTGACTAACACGCTAATGTGAGTGAGATAAGCACTTCAGAAGGCAAAAATCTCAACCTCAACAAATGACATAACTTTTTATGCTGTTTGCATTAATTTTTTTATTCCAACGAGATCAGCACTTCAGAAGACAAAAATCGAAACTTCACCAAATGGCTCAATTTTTGACGTTAATTTGACTAACATGCTCATTTTAGCGAGTTAAGCACTTCAGAAGTCAAAAATCACAACTTCACCAAATGATTTAAATGTTGATGCTGTTTTGACTAACATGCTTATTTTGCTTAGTTAACCACTTCAGAAAACCAAAATCTGAACTTCACTAAATGACTGAAGTTTTGATGTTGGTTTTACTAACATACTCATTTGAGTGAGATAAGCACTTCAGAAATCAAAAGTTTCAACTTCACCAAATGACTCAACTTCTGATGTTGTTTTGACTCAACATGCTTATTTCAGCGAGATAAGCATATCAGAAGACTAAAATCTCACCTGCACCAGATGACCAAACCTTTCATGCTCGTTAAAATAAAATGCCTCTTTCAGCGAGTTAAGCAACTCAGAATCGACAAATCTAAACTTCACCAAATGACACAATTTTTTCATGTTCGTTTGACTGACATGATTATTTCAGCGAGTCTCGCACTTCAGAATATCAAAATCTCAACTTCTCCAAATGACTCAACTTTTGATGTTGTTTTGACTAAGGTGCTGAATTTAGCGAGATAAGCATATCCCAAGTCCAAAGTCTCAATTTCACCAAGACACTCAACTTTTGATGCTGGTTTGACTAAAACGCTTATTTCAGCGAGATAAGCATAACAGAATACAAAACTCTCAACTTCACTAAAGGACCTAACTGTTGATGCTGATTTGAGTAAAATGCTTATTTCAGTGAGATAAGCACTTCAGAAGTGAAAAATCTCAACTTCACCAAATGACTTATTTTTTAACCCTGTTTTGACGAACATGCTTATTTCACTCAGTTAACCACTTCAGAAAACCTAAATCTGAACTTCACCAAATGACTCAACTTTTGATATTGTTTTGACTCACCGTTCTTATTTCAGCGAGATAAGCATATCAGAAGACTAAAATCCCGCCTTCACCAGATGACCTCACTTTTGATGCTGGTTAAATTAAAATGTTTCTTTCAGAGAGTTAAGCAACTCAGAAGACAAAAATCTCAACTTCACCAAATGACGCAATTTTTTATGTACGTTTGACTAATATGCTTATTTCAGCGAGTTTAACACTTCAGAAGATCAAAATCTCAACTTCACCAAAAAACTCAACTTTTGATGTTGTTTTGACTGACGTCCTTATTTCAGGGAGATAAACATATCAGAAGACCAAAGTCTCAATTCAACCAAGACACTCAACTTTTGATGCTGGTTTGACTAAAATGCTTATTTCAGCGAGATAAGCAGATCAGAAGACTAAAATCTCAACTTCACCAAAGGACCTAACTTTTGCTGCTGATTTGACTATAATGCTTATTTAACTGAATAAGCACTTCAGAAGACCAAAATCTGAAAATCACCAAATGACGCAAGTTTTGATGTTGGTTTGACACAATGCTTATTTCCGTGATTTTAGCATTTCAGAGGCCAAAACCTCAACTTCACCAAATGACTCAACTTTTGATGCTGGTTGGAATAAAATGCTTATTTCAGCGAGTTAAGCTCTACAGTAGACCAAAATCTGAACTTCACCAAATGACTCAAGTTTTGATGTTTGTTAGACTAACATGCTTACTTGAGTGAGATAAGCACTTCAGAAGTCAAAAATCTCAACTTCACCAAATGACTTATTTTTAACCCTGTTTTGACCAACATGCTTATTTCACTCAGTTAACCACTTCAGAAAACCTAAATCTGAACTTCACCAAATGACTCAACTTTTGATATTGTTTTGACTCCATGTTCTTATTTCAGCGAGATAAGCATATCAGAAGACTAAAATCCCGCCTTCACCAGATGACCTCACTTATGCTTCTTTCAGAGAGTTAAGCAACTCAGAAGACAATCTCGACTTCACCAAGTGACGCAATTTTTTATGTACGTTTGACTAACATGCTTGTTTCAGCGAGTTTAGCACTTCAGAAGATCAAAATCTCAACTTCACCAAAAAACTCAACTTTTGATGTTGTTTTGAGAAACGTGCTCATTCCAGCGAGATAAGCATAGCAGAAGACCAAAATCTCAACTTCAACAAGACACTCTTGACGCTATTTTGACTGACATGCTTATTCCAGTGGAAAAGAACTTCAGAAGACCAAAATCTGAACTTCACTAAATGGTTAAAATTTTGATGTTGGACTGACTAACAGTCTTCTTCCAGTGAAACAAGCACTTCAGAAGTGAAGATTCTTGACTTCACCAAATGACTCAACTTTTGATGTTGTTGTGAGTAACATGCATATTTGGGTGAGATAAGCACGTCAGAAATCAAAATTCTCAACTTCACCAAATGATTCATCTTTTGATGTTGTTTTGACTAACGTGCTTATTTCAGTGAGATAAGCATATCCGAAGACTAAAGTCTCAACTTCACCAGATGACCTAACTTCTGATTCTGGTTAAATTAAAATGCTTATTTCAGCGATTTAACCTCGTCAGAAGGCTAAGATCTCAATTTCACCAAATGACTCAACTTTTGAAGCTGGTTCGAATAAAATGCTTGTTTCAGCGAGTTGAGCTCTTCAGTAGACCAAAATCTGAACTTCACCAAATAACTCAAGTTTTGCTGTTTTTTTTTTTTAACTCACAGGCTTATTTCATTGAAATAAGCACTTCAGAAATCAAAAATCTCAACTTCACCAAATGACTCAAATTTTGATGTTTCTTTGATTAACGTGCTTCTTTCAGTGAGATAAGCATATCCGAAGACTAAAATCTCAACTTCACCAGTTGACTTAACTTTTGATGCTGGTTAAATTAAGATGCTTATTTCAGCGAGTTTAGCACCTCAGAAGCCAAAGAATCTGAACTTCACCAAATGACTTGATTTTTGATTCTGGTTAGACTAAAATGCTTATTTCAGTGAGTTAAGCACTTGAGAAGACTAAAGTCTGAACTTCACCAAATGACTCAAATTTTAATATTGTTTTGACTAACATGTTAATTTTAACGAGATAACGAGTTTAGAAGTCAAAAAGATCAACTTAACCAAATGACTCAATTTTTGATGTTGTTTTGAATAACATGCTTATTTCAGCGAGGTAAATACTTCAGAAGGCTAAGATATCAACTACACCAAATGACTCAAATTTTGATGCTGTTTGGAATGAAATGCTTATTTGAGCAAGTTAAGCTGTTCAGTAGACCAAAATCTGAAATTCACCAAATGAGTTAGTTTTTGATGTTGTTTTGAATGACATGCTTACTTCATTGAGACAAACACATCAGAAGATCAAAACCTCAACTTCACCAAGTGGCACAACTTTTGACGTTGTTTTGACTGACGTGCTTATTTCAGCGAGATAAGCATCGCAGAAGACCAAAATCACAACTTCAACAAGACACTCAAATTTTTATGCTGTTTTGACAACATGCTTATTTCACTGAGATAAGCACTTCAGAACACCAAAATCTGAACTTCACTGAATGACTCAAACTTTGATGTTGGATTGACTAACAGGCTTCCTCCAGTGAAATAAGCACTTCACAAGTGAAGAATCTCGACTTCACCAAATGACTTATCTTTGATGTTGTTTTGATTAACATGCATATTTGAGTGAGATAAGCACTTCACAAGGCCAAAATAAGAACTTCACCAAATTACTCAAGCTTTGATGTTGGTTAAACTGACATGCTTACTTGAGTGAGACACACACTTCAGAAGTCAAAAATCTCCACTTCACCAAATGACTTAATGTTTAATGCTGTTTCCACTCATATGCTTATTTCAGTGATATAAGCACTTCAGAAAACCAAAATCTGAACTTCACAAAATGACTCAAGTTTTGATGTTGGTCTGATTAACATGCTTATTTCAGCGATTTAAAGACTTCAGAAGTCAACAATCTCAACGTCGACAAAATACTGTTGATGCTGTTTTGAGTAACAAGCTTATTTCACTCAGATAAGAACATCAGAAGATCAATATCTGAATTTCACCAAATGAGTTAGTTTTTGATGTTGTTTTGAATGACATGCTTACTTCATTGAGATAAGCACATCAGAAGATCAAAATCTCAACTTCACCAAATGGCACAACTTTTGACGTTGTTTGGACTAACGTGCTTATTTCAGCGAGATAAGCATCGCAGAAGACCATAATCACAACTTCAACAAGAGACTCATATTTTTATGCTGTTTTGACAACATGCTTATTTCAGTGAGATAAGCACTTCAGAACACCAAAATCTGAACTTCACTAAATTACTCAAATTTTGACGTTGGATTGACTAACAGGCTTCCTCCAGTGAAATAAGCACTTCAGAAGTGAAGAATCTCGACTTCACCAAATGACTCAACTGATGATGTTGTTTTGAATAACATGCATATTTGAGTGAGATAAGCACTTCAGAAGGGCAAAATAAGATCTTCCCCAAATGAATCAAGCACTGATGTTGGTAAGACTGGCACGCTTACTTAAGTGATATAAGCACTTCAGAAGTCAAACATCTCAAGTTCACCAAATGACTTCAATTTTAATGCTGTTTTGACGAACAGGCTTCTTCCAGTGAAATACGCACTTCAGAAGTGAAGAATCTCGACTTCACCAAATGACTCAACTTTTGAGGCTGGTTAAATTAAAATGCTTATTTCAGCGAGTTAAGCACCTCAGAAGACCAAAATCTGAACTTCACCAAATAATTCAAGTTTTGATGTTGGTTTGACTAACATGCTTATTTCAGCGATTTAAGCACTTCAGAAGTCAAAAGTCTCAACGTCAACAAATGACTTAATTTTTAATGCTGTTTTGACTAACATGTTTATTTCACTCAGATAAGCACCTCAGAAGACCAATACCTGATCTTCGCCAAATGAGTTAGTCTTTGATGTTGGTTTGAATGACATGCTTATTTCATTGAGATGAGCACTTCAGAAGTCAAAAATCTCAACATCACCAAATGACTCAACGTTTGATGTTGTTTTGACTAACGTGCTTGTTTCAGCGAGATAAGCATATCAGAAGACTGAAATTTCAACTTTACCAAAGGACATAAATTTTGATGCTGGTTTGAATTAAATGCTTATTTCCGTCAGATGAACACCACAGAAGTCAAAAATCTCAAATTCATCAAAAGACTTGATTCTT
>NW_025965949.1:3181-4510 GCF_021869965.1 Rhincodon typus | reverse complement strand
TAAGCATGTCATTCAAAACAACATCAAAAACTAACTCATTTGGTGAAATTCAGATATTGATCTTCTGATGTTCTTATCTGAGTGAAATAAGCTTGTTACTCAAAACAGCATCAACAGTATTTTGTCGACGTTGAGATTGTTGACTTCTGAAGTCTTTAAATCGCTGAAATAAGCATGTTACTCAGACCAACATCAAAACTTGAGTCATTTTGTGAAGTTCAGATTTTGGTTTTCTGAAGTGCTTATATCACTGAAATAAGCATATGAGTGGAAACAGCATTAAACATTAAGTCATTTGGTGAAGTTGAGATTTTTGACTTCTGAAGTGTGTGTCTCACTCAAGTAAGCATGTCAGTTTAACCAACATCAAAGCTTGAGTAATTTGGTGAAGTTCTTATTTTGGCCTTGTGAAGTGCTTATCTCACTCAAATATGCATGTTAATCAAAACAACATCAGAGATAAGTCATTTGGTGAAGTCGAAATTCTTCACTTGTGAAGTGCTTATTTCACTGGAGGAAGCCTGTTAGTCAATCCAACATCAAAGTTTGAGTCATTTAGTGAAGTTCAGATTTTGGTGTTCTGAAGTGCTTATCTCAGTGAAATAAGCATGTTGTCAAAACAGCATAAAAATTTGAGTGTCTTGTTGAAGTTGTGATTTTGGTCTTCTGCGATGCTTATCTCGCTGAAATAAGCACGTTAGTCAGAACAACGTCAAAAGTTGTGCCACTTGGTGAAGTTGAGGTTTTGATCTTCTGATGTGTTTATCTCAATGAAGTAAGCATGTCATTCAAAACAACATCAAAAACTAACTCATTTGGTGAATTTCAGATTTTGGTCTACTGAACAGCTTAACTTGCTCAAATAAGCATTTCATTCCAAACAGCATCAAAATTTGAGTCATTTGGTGTAGTTGATATCTTAGCCTTCTGAAGTATTTACCTCGCTGAAATAAGCATGTTATTCAAAACAACATCAAAAATTGAGTCATTTGGTGAAGTTGAGATTTTTGATTTCTGAAGTGCTTATTTCACTGAAATAAGCCTGTGATTCAAAAAAAAAACAGCAAAACTTGAGTTATTTGGTGAAGTTCAGATTTTGCTCTACTGAAGAGCTCAACTCGCTGAAACAAGCATTTTATTCGAACCAGCTTCAAAAGTTGAGTCATTTGGTGAAATTGAGATCTTAGCCTTCTGAAGAGGTTAAATCGCTGAAATAAGCATTTTAATTTCACCATAATCAAAAGCTCGGTCATCTGGTGAAGTTGAGACTTTCGTCTTCGGATATGCTTATCTCACTGAAATAAGCACGTTAGTCAAAACAACATCAAA
>NW_025965949.1:1461-2681 GCF_021869965.1 Rhincodon typus | reverse complement strand
TTCTCAAGTGCTTCACTCACTGAAATAAGCGTTTTAGTCTAACCAGCACCAAAAGTTATGTCATTTGGTGAGATTTTAGTCTTCTGATATGCTTATTTCGCTGAATTAAGCACGTTAGTCAAAACAACATAAAAAGTAGAGTCATTTGGGAAGTTCAGATTTTTGACGTCTGAAATGCTTAGCTCACTCAAATAAGCATATTAGTCAAACCATCATCAAAACTAGAGTCATTTTGCGAAGTTCAGGTTTTGGTGTTCTGAAGAGTTTAACTTGCTGAAATAAGCATTTTAAACCGAACAGCATCAAAAGTTGTGTCATTTGGTGAAGTGGAGATTTTGATCATATGAAGTGCTTAACTGGTTGAAATAAGCATGTTAGCCAAACGAACATAATAGATTGTGTCATTTGATGAAGTTCAGATTTTGAACTTCTGAAATGCTCAACTCGCAGAAATGAGCATTTCGGTTCAAACAAAATCAAAAATCAAGTCATTTGGAGAAGTTAAGAATTTTGGCTTCTGAGATGTTTAACTCACTGAAATAAGCATTTTAACTTAACCAGCATCAAAAGTTAGGTCATCTGGTGAAGGTGAGATTTCAGTCTTCTGACATGCTTATACTTCTGATAAGCACGTTCGTCAAAACAACATCAAAAGTTGAGTCATTTGGTGAACTTGAGATTTTTGATTTCTGAAGTGCTTATCTCACTGAAATAAGAATGTTAGGCAAACCAACATCAAAACTTGCGTCATTTGGTGAAGTTCAGATTTTGGTCTGCTGAAGAACTTAACTCGCTGAAATAAGCATTTTTTTCCAAACAGAATCTAAAGTTGAGTAATTTGGAGAAGTTGAGATCTAAGACTTCTGAAGTGCTTAAATTCCTGAAATAAGCATGTCAGTCAAACCAACATCAAAAATTGAGTCATTTGGTGAAGTTCAGATTTTGGTTTTCTAAAGTGCTTATGTTACTGAAATAGGCATGTTAGTCAAAACAGCATCAAAATTTGAATGTCTTGTTGAAGTTGAGATTTTGGTCTTCTGCTATGCTTATCTCGCTGAAATAAGTATTTTAACCCAACAAGCATCAAAAGTTATTTCATTTGGTAAGTATGAGATTTTATGCGTCTTATATGCTTATATCGCTGAAATAAGCACGTTAGTCAAAACGACATCGAAAGTTGAGTCATTTGGTGAAGTTGAGATTTTTGACATCTGAGGTGC
>NW_025965949.1:0-961 GCF_021869965.1 Rhincodon typus | reverse complement strand
CTCATTTCAGCGAGGTAAGCATATCAGAAGACTCAAATCACAACTTCACCAAAAGACCTAACTTTTGATGCTGATTTGACTAAAATGCTTATTTCAGTGAGATGAGCACTTCCGAAGTCAAAAATCTCAACTTCACCAAATGACATCAATGTTGATGCTGTTTTGACTAACAATCTTATTTCACTCAGATAAGCACTTCAGAAGACCAAAATCTGAACTTCAACCAGTGACTCAAGTTTTGATGTTGGTTAGACTAACATGATTATTTGAGTCAGATAAGCACTTCAGAAGTCAAAAATCTCAACTTCACCAAATGACTTATTTTTTCATGCTGTTTTGACAAGCATGCTTATTTCATTGAGGTCAGAACTCCAGAAAACCAAAGTCTGAAATTCACCAAATGAATCAAGTTTTGACATTGGTTTGACGAACATGATTATTTGAGTGAGATAAGCACTTCAGAAGTCAAAAATCTCAACTTCACCAAAGGACCTAACTTTGGACGCTGGTTGGACTAAAATGCTTATTTCCGTCAGATAAGCACTTCAGAATTCAAAAATCCCTACTTCACCATCTGATCGAATTTTTGATGCTGTTTTGACTAACATGCTTATTTCATTCAGATAAGCACTTCAGAGAACCAATATCTCACTTCACCAAATGAGTTAGTTTTTGATGTTTGTTTGAATGACATGCTTATTTCATGAGGTAAGCACTTCAGAAGACAGAAATCTCAACTTCACCAAATGACTCAACTTTAGATGTTGTTTTGACTAACATGCTTATTTGAGTGAGATAATCGCTTCAGATGGCAAAAATCTCAACTTCACCAAATGACCTCATTTTTGATGCAGGTTGGATTGACATTCTTATTTCAGCGAGGTAAGCACTTCAGAAGACCAAAATATGAACTTCACCAAATGACTCAAATTTTGATGTTGGTTTGACTACCATGCTTATT
>NW_025965948.1:86113-89000 GCF_021869965.1 Rhincodon typus | reverse complement strand
ATGACAGCCCTTTATATAAAGCATCTAAATCTGCCCTGTGATTCAATTAGGTTTCGCAGGGAGTGGAATTAGTTCAAGGCCTTTGAACAGAAACATTTTCACATAACTTTAACAAGTATTAGGCAATATAATTTCTACAGATCTAAGAAGTTTGAATCTACAGATTGTCTTTTGAAGGATACTCTTCCAAAAACATTAATTCAGAAGAGGTTACTTTTCAAGTGTTTACCAACACATTAATAATTGGGACCTTTATGTTTTAAAATAAAAAGGTTTAGTTTTTAGCCTGTAAATGCTCTGTATCCTTGGAAATATGTTAATATATTAAATAGGATTTTAATTTGAGAAGAATTGTATTCTTGAGCATAATATGAGCATTAAAAGTAAATTAAACAGCTAGGATTAACCAAATTCATACATTATACAATTATCATAATTCAGAACCTTCTTACTCTCCTACATCCCTACATTAAACTATAGGCAGAACATCAGTAATTACATTGCTTTTTTCTCCTACATGCACCTGAATGTTTCAAGAAGTGGGCTGTAGTTTGTATACATTAGTACTTGCCCCAAACTATGGGTTGCATATACTTTGAACTGCAAGACATAAAGCCTCTTTCTTGAAGCTTATTAAACTTACTGGAGCACTGGATAACAGCCTCTCCATAGCAGCACCATCACATTCACAATACCTTCCATTGTGTGGTGCGAAACTATCACTGTGTAAAAGGGACATACTTTGAACAGATCAAGACTACCATCTCAAGACTGGGCAACCAGGAGGCACTGTGGGCCATTAACAGCAACAGAATTGTACTCCAGCACAAACTGTAAACTCATGGCCCGGCATATCCCCCAATCAACCATTACCATCAGACCAAGGCATCAATCCTGATTCAATGGAGAGTGCAGGAGGGCATGACAAGAGCATCACCTGACATACCTAAAAAATGAGATGTCAACCCAATGAAGCTACCAAACAGGACTATATGCATGCCAAACAACATCAGTAGCAAGTGACAGAGCTAAGTGATCTCAGAACCAATGGATCAGATCTAAGCTCTGCAGTCCTTCCACATCCAGTCATGAATGGTGGTGGACAATTGGACAACTCAATGGAGGAGGCGGCTCCACAAATATCCTCATCCTCAATGATGTAAGAGCCCTGCACATCAGTGCAAAAGATAAGGCTGAAGCATTTGCAGCAATCTTCAGCCAGAGGTGCCAATGGGGTAATCCATCTCTGCCTCCTCCAGAGGTCCCCAGCATTACAGATACTAGTCTTCAGCCAATTCGATTCACTCCACACAATGTCTAGGTGTCATTGGAGGCACTGGATACTGAAAGGCTTTGATCCCTTACAACACTGCAGCCATAGTACTAAAGACTTACACTCCAGAACGCTTGCCAAGCTCTTTCAGCACTGTTCCTGTTACTGTTTGCACTTGGCCCACTTGAGTCTGAGGAGGGCCCACTCGAGTCTGATCTTGGCACACTCGAGTTAGAGATGGGCACACTCAAGTTACAGATGGACACGCTCGAGTCAGAGATGGGCACGCTCGAGTTCGAGATGGACACGCTCGAGTTAGAGATGGACATGCTCGAGTTAGAGATGGATGAACTTGAGTCTGAGCTGGGCCCACTGAAGTCGGAGATGGACACATTTAAGTCTACAATTGGCCAACTCAGTACTTCTGAAGTCATCATAGCGACTGAGTTCTAAAGAGAGAAATTAAACAATGAGGGCAAACTAGTGAGGAATATAAAAATTGTCAATTAGAGTTTCTTAAATATCTAAAAAAGAAAAGAGAAGTCAAAGTGAACATAAGTCCCTAAGAAAATGAATCTGATGAGATGGTACAGGGAACAAGGAAATGGCAGAATAACTAAACAGATATTTTTACAGTGGAAGATACTTTGAACATCCCATTATTATGAATGAATATGGGGGAGGAATTAAGTACCAGCACCATCACCACAAAAGTAATTTTAGACAAACTAATGGGGATTAATGCAGGCCCCTGATGGTTTGCATCATAGGATCCTAAAAGAGACAGCTGCAGAGATATTGGATGCATTGGTTGCAATTTTCCAAAAATCATTGGTTTCTGGAGAGGTACCAGAGGATTGGAAAACTGCCAAGTGACACTCGATTCAAAAAGAGAGGAAGGCAAAAAAAAAAGTAACTATGTGCCAATTAGCCAAATATCTCTTGTTGGAAAGGTACTGGAGTTAAGTATTAAGGAAGTAATAGCAGCACATTTGAAAAACCATAATCTAATTGAGCAGAGTCAGCTTGGCTTCATGGAAGGGGACTTGTGTCTGATTAATTTATTTGAGTTTCTCAAAGAATCCCCAAGCAGAGTATATTGAGGGGGACCGGTAGATTTGGACTTCCAGAAGGCATTCAACAAGATACCTCAGTAATGGTTAAGTCATAAGAGAAGAGTGCACAGTGTTGGAGGCAGTGTAATGGAATGGATAGAGAATTGGATAATGGGCAAGAAACAGTGAGTGGGGATAAGGGGTTCTTTTGCAGATTGGTGACCTGTGACCAGTGCGGCTGCACAGGGATAAGTGTTGGGAAGGCAACTGTTGATAATGTATATTGATGACATGGAGGAAAGAAAAGAATGTACTGAAGCCAAATTTGCAGATGACACACAAAATAGGTTGAAATGTATATTCAGATGGATAGAGACAGTTTACAGAGAGATATTGATAGGTAAAGTAAATAGACAAAATGCTGGCAAATGCAGTTTAATGTGGGAAAATGTGAAGTTGTTCCTTTTGTAAGCGAGAATAAAATAACAAACTTTATTGGTTAAATGGAGAGAAACATAGAACATAGAACATAGAACATTACAGCGCAGTACAGGCCCTT
>NW_025965948.1:0-1113 GCF_021869965.1 Rhincodon typus | reverse complement strand
TTGGAAATACCCAGATGTGTGTGAGTACATCTTCTGTTGAATGTCCTCGAGGGGATATCAGCTGCTTATTGTAGACCGAAAGGTCATTGGGAATAGTGATATGACTGTGCTGTTCAAAATACTCCTGCAGTACCAGGTTTTTAGGAATACACTCACCAATCTATGTCCCTTTGTAGTCTCCCTATGTCCTCTTTACAAATTACTTTACAACCTATTGTTGTGCCATCAGTAAACGTAGCTACCTTTCCCTCATTCACTTCATACACGTCATTTCTCTGCATTGTAAACAGTTGTAGCACCGGCACTGAACCATGTGGCACACCATTCATTACATCTTGCTCCCCAGAAAATGGTCCATTTATGCAGACTGTCCATTTCATGTTACCGAGCTCATCTTCTGTCCATGCCAATGTATTGCCTCTTGCACTGTGAATCTTTGTTTTCTACAATACCCTTTGACATGGCACTTTATCAAATGCCTTCTGGAAACCTAGACAAAGGATATCCCCCTTTTTCTATAACACATGGTGCTTCTTTGAAGAGCTGCAATATACTGGTGAAACACCATTTCCTTTTCACTAAACCATGTCGACTCTGCCTGATTAGCATGAATTTTTCCAAGTGCCATGCTGTGCAACGTTTATTAATATTTTCTAATACTTTCTTATAACAGACGTTAAACCATTATACTCGTAGATTCTTGCTTTCTATCTCCTTTGCTTTTTGAATAGAGATGTTACATTTGCTATCTGCTGGTTTAGTGAAATCTTCCCAGAATCTAGGGAATTTTGAAAGGCAGACAGAAGAAGAAATGGTCAACCACGAATACTATGGGTGCAAAAAGAACATCAACAGGGCAAGCAAAAGGCAATTGATCAAAAGTCTAGATCATAAAGTGGAAAGCCATTTGCTCACAGTCCTTTTGATTTTAGCAACAATTGCACATCATTTTTAATGGGGAGATGGCCATTATTTAATTCAATGGTTGATCAGTTTGACCTAAACCATTTCTTGTTCTTTTTTTTTACTTTAAGCTTTCTTTTTTTCATGTCTTTTCCTACACAGAGAAAAGGAGAGAAAGAAAGGGAGATGGATACTTTTTGTCTGTAGGGT
>NW_025965947.1:77882-89000 GCF_021869965.1 Rhincodon typus | reverse complement strand
CTTGTAACTTTGTAGATTCCAGAAGACCTCATGATTTTATAAACTTCAATAAGGTCACTCCTCAACCTTCTACGCTCCCATGAAAAAAGTCTCAGCCTTTCTAGCCTATTTTTATATCTTAAACCCCACAACATTCAGGTCCCTATAAGATTCCACCTAATGTTCATAGTTGACCATTCAGATACCAGAATGAAATCTAGTGTGACAGGGAACAGGTTCAAGTCATTCTTAGTAACACATACAGATCCTCTTCAAGATTATTCCTAGCATTCTCATAAAACTAAACACTAAAGTGATCTGGCTGGAGGATGTTGATGATGCCTGATGTATGGAGGCCTGTGTGCAGTATGGACCAGATGGGCTAAATGGCCTATTTCATTGCTGCACATTCTGTGTGAACAGAACTCACAGGGCAAGGCCATTCAGCCCTGGCTAAGCTCAGTTGTCTTGTACCCAAATGGGCCGATTCATTTTGCATCACCCTCTTCATATTTCCCTGCCTTTACTGCGTGAGCATTGACATTTTTAAGATAGATTTTTGTTAAGTCTGATTGAATGATGGCACAGGCCTCAGGGGCTGAATGTTCTTCTTCTGATACTTTGTTCCAATGGTCAATCATTCCAAAATATTAATTTAAATCCACATCATCCTGTGTTTCATCATAAGTTGGACAGATCTCGCTTAATGCTTTGCAGACCTTGCTAACTCAGAGATAATAACCTTCTCCAACCTTCCTGCAGCTTTGCATTAGTTTCTGCCACACCATCTCGACTGCAGTAAATTCTCCCTTCAGAGTTTCTTTTTTCAATGATCCCATTGTGCCCAGCTACACTTCACTGGGCAGGACTCCCAGCTCTGAACCAGTGAGCAGTGAGTGAGATCCATTCTGAAGCTAGAAAGCTGAGGCTCACTCCTTGGCACCCCTTTGAGGGAGTGCTGCACTGTCTGAGGTGCCATCTTAGACCTGAAACATTCAACCACAGAATGATTCTAGCCCAGAGGAGGCCATTCTACCCATCGTGTCCAGCCTCTGAGTAATGCACCTAGTTCCATTCCTCTGCCTCTTTGTGTAGCCCTGTACATTGTTCCTGAACAGTTAATAATCCAGGGTTGGGGGGTGGGGTGGGATTACTACTTGTATCTCCTTGTTTAAAACTGCCTCCAGAGTCCTATCCACTCTCTTATAATTGTAAAAGACCCCATGGCCGCTTCCTCAAAGAGACATCCCTCAGTCAATGAGAAACAGATCCTCTGCTCATTCTCACATTGCTATTGTGGTGCCCAAAATTGGCTGCTGTGATTTCTACACAGAATCCCTACGGGGTGGAATCAGGCCATTCGGCCCAATGAGTCCACACCAACCCTCCAAAGAGTGTCCCACCCAGACCCACTACCCTAGCCCTGTGACCCTGCATTTCCCATGGCCAATCCACCTCACTTGCGTATCTTTGTGGACTGTGGGAGGAAACCAGAGCTTTATCATTGGGATTCATTCTTTGATCAGATGCAGATGTCACCAATCAGAATTTGTTGCCCATCCCTAACTGCCCTTGAACTGAGCGGCTTCCTAGAACCATTTCCAAAGGCAGTTAAGTATCAACTATGTGGCTGTGGGTCTGGAGTCACATGTAGGCCAGACCAGGCAAGGATGGTAGATTTCCTTACCAGAAGGACATTTGGTGAACCAGATGGGGATTTTGCTACAATCGATTATCATTTCAGGGTCACCTTGACCAAGATTCGCTTTCGATTCCAGATTTGTCCATTGAATATAAATGCTGCCAGCTGCCGTGGTGGGGTTTGTATCTGTGGTCCTGATGTCACTTGATTACTAGTGATCCACTAAAGTAATCACTAGATTAATCGTCCAGTGACATTATCACTGTACCAGCTCCAGACCCACAGCAATGTTTTAATTCTGAATTGCTCTCAAGGGAAATTGAGGATGGTCAACAAATGCTGGACCATTACCACATACAGGACAATGTCGTGGTAGTGTCCCTACCTCTGAGCCAGGAGGTCTGGGCTGAGGTTCTACCTGTTCTAGAGCTGTGTAATAGCCTCTCTGAACAGGCTGATTAGCAAATACCTATAACAGGGTCACGTGAGGGCTCTTGTGGTGCAGTTGGTAGTGTCCCAGCCTCTGAGACAGGAGGCCGGAGTTCAAATCCCAGTTGCTCCAGAGGCATGCAGTAACATTGTTCTCAACAGGTTGATTAAAAAAAAAATCTGGACCACATTGACGTATGAGTTCTTAGAAAAACTGCTCCAAGTGCAGATAGGGAGGAAAAGGTCACTGAGAGGAGTCTGAACAGTGACACAATGCCACTATTTCCTATGGGACTTGTGTAAACACCTCATGGACAATAAACACTGGCCTCACCAGTAACGCCCACGTCCTGTGATCAAACTATACTTTAACAAAAGGCCCACAGACTGGGAGGTGTCATGTGCTGAATCTGTGGGATTACCTTTCAACTGAAGGGATGATAAAGGATTTTCAATCATTAGTTACATTAATGCTGTTTTAGCTGGGCTGTCCAACTGTATTTCATGCCAGTCCCTTTAACAGGGCATCAACAAACTTTCGCACCTTTACATTTCTGAATGTCATGTGCTTCTAGATGGGGTGAGGTGGTGACCCTTAATCTAGTTGTAAACTGAATCGATTCAACCAAACATAGTCATACAACACAGAAACAGACCCTTCAGTCCAACTCGTCCATGCTGACCAGATTTTCCAAATTAAACTAGTCCCACTTGCCTGCTTTTGGCCCATATCCCTCCAGACCTTTCCTATTTGTTTACCTGTCCAAATGTCTTTTAAATGGTGTAACTGTACCTGCATCCTCCACATTGTCTGGAAGTTCACTCCACATACATATCACCCTCTTGTGCAGAAAAGTTACCCCTCAGGTCCCTTTTAAATCTTTCCCACTCTCACCTTAAATCTATGCCCTCCTGTTTTGGACTCCCCCATCCCAGGGAAAAGACCTTGCCTATTCACCCTATCCATGCCCCTCATGATTTTATAAATCTCTATAAGGTCACCATTTCAATTTCCTACTTTCCAGGGGAAAAAAGTCCCAGTCTATCCAGCCTCTCCCTATAACTCAAACCCTCCCGTCTCAGGAGCATCCTTGTAAATCTTTTCTGCACCCTCTCCAATTTAATAATATCCTTCCTATAACAGGGTGACCAGAACTGCACACAGTACTCCAAAAGTGGCCTCACCACCGTCCTGTACAAACTCAACATGGTGTCTCAACTTCTGTACTCAATGGTCTGAGCATTGAAGACAAGTGTGCCAAACAGCTTTCACCAGCCTGTCACACCACTTTCAAGGAACTATGTATGTGAACCCCTAGGTCTCTCTGTTCGACAACATTCCCTGGGGCCCTACCATTAACTGTGTAAGTCCTGCCCTGGTTTGCCTTACCAAAATGCAACACCTCACATTAATCTGCATTAAACTCCATCTGCCACTCCTCAGCACATTGGCGTAGGGGCTGTTCAGGATCTCATTGTACTCTTAGATAACCTTCTTCACTGTCCACTTCACCACCAACTTTGGTGCCATTCACAAACTTACTAACCATGCCTCCTATATTCTCATCCAAATCATGTTTAAGAGTTATCAGTGTTCCAGCAGTGACCACATTTTGAGAAATATTTATCTGGCTCTAAAGTGCTTTGGCGACTTCCTGATGTCATAGAAGTTGCTATAAAAATGTGGGATTTTTTTGACAACATGTCTTTGAGTGGGATGGACACAATGGCGAAGGTAGTCCAAGTGCAGTCTGCATGGGTTCATTGTAAAGCCCCTCAATCTCTATTGCTCGGGCCCTACCGAACAGGCTCTGAATTGTTCCATTCTGTCCCAGCAATGAGGATGACGGGCTCAATCTCACCCCCTGCCTCCCCCTTGCTCCCTTCTTTAATTCCTTATTCTGTAACGTGTCAAATAGAAAGTGAAAGGCTGCCCTTTCTGAGGCGTATATAGAAAGGATATTACCAAGCTGGAGAGAGTTCAGAAGAGATTTACCAGGATGTTGCTGGGTATGGAAGATTTGAGTTATAATGAAAGGCTGGATAGGCTGGGACTTTTCTCGCTGGAGTGTAGGAGGCTGAGAGGCGACCTGATAGCAGTTTATAAAATAATGAGAGGTATAGAATAGTGTTGTTTTTTGCCTAGGATGGGGGATTTCAAGACTAGGGGGCACATTTTTTTAAGGTGAGAGGAGAGAGATTTAAAAAAGACACGAGGGGCAAATATTTTTACATAGAGGATGGTTTGTGAGTGGAATGAACCTCATGAGGAAGTAGTGGATGTGGGTACAATTACAACGTTTAAAAGACATTTGGATAAGTACATGAGTAGGAAAGGTTTGGAGGGATATGGGCCAGGAGCAGGCAGGTGGGACTAGTTTAGTTTGGGATTATGGTCAACATGGACTGGTTGGACCGAAGGGTCTGTTTCCGTGCTGTATCACTATAACTGCATGTTGTGGAGAATCGAGAACAGAATTGAAACCTAGAGCTCAGCTATTCAAGTGAGATCGGGAAGCTATCTTCTCAATTAAGGGGCTAGCAGAAATCTGGCCCTCTCTTCCCAAGGAAATGCTTTGAAGACTAAGATTGATGGAATTTTCATTCAGGAAGGCCAAGGAGGGATATGGAGTAACTGGAGTTGAGGATCGAGGAACGACCCATTCCTGCTCCTATGATCTTACTGACTGGTTCCTGCATCTAAATCTTTTCAGTAAACAAGAAAATAATAAGAGGCCTAAACACTGGTCTCTACAATCCACCAGCCCCTGTTTCAATCCACTGTCTGCCTGGCTGTCAGTTATACAAAACTCAGTTTGACATTGGTGTCTTGTCCAGATTTACTACATCACAAGGAATTTGACAGCCCATCTTATTAGGATCACACCTATCATCTGTTGCCTCCAGTTCCATTGTACCCTTTGAGTGTCATTAGGACATGGGCAGTAGACACTGGCTTTGCCTGAGACACATTTTCAAGGACGGGGTTAAAGACAGGACAGATAGGTGGGGAGGTTTATTTACGTTCACCACCCAGAATTGCCTTGCTCTCGGTTAGTCTGCCGCATTTGCGATTAGGATGTTTGACAAATTCTTACAGATATTATCATTCACAGAAGCCAGCAACACAGGATGATGAGGCAGAGTTCATTGCTTCCAGCATCATATCCATTACTTGATGGTACCCTTATCATCTTTCTATTTGTATCACTCTTCTCAAGTCAGGTCACTACTATATGGTAGAAGCTCACAGCACGGAACGAGGCCATTCTGCCCACTGTGTCTGTGCTGGCTATCTGAAAGGGGCTGCTTGATTAATCACACGCCCCCTGCTCATTTTTGCAATGCCGTACAAACATTTTATTTTCAATTATTTATCTCACTCCCTTTTGAAAGCTACAACCGCATAGAATTTGCAGCGCAGCAGGCTGTTCCGCAAAAACTGGGCTGTACCAGTGGGTTTTTCTAAAAATAAAAATTGGTTCACAGGATGGGGGTGAGGCCGGCTGAGTCAATGTCTGTGCCCATCCCTACTTTTCCCTGGAGAATCACAGAATTCCTGCTGTGTGGAAGCAGCCCATACTGACTCTCTGAAGAGCATCCCACCCAAACCCACTCCCCTACTCTACAACCCTGCATTACCCATGGCTAATCCACCTAACTGGCACATCTTTCGACTGTGGAAGGAAACTGGAGCACCCAGAGGAAACCCCACATGGACATAGGGAAAATGTGTGAACTCCACACCTGAGGCTGGACTCGAACCCGGGTCCCTGGCGCTGTAAGGCAGCAGTGATAACCACTGAGCCACCGTGCCACCCAAAGATGGTGGTGAGCTGCCTTCTTGAACCACTACAGCTCCCAGGGTGCTAGAACACCCACAGTGCTGTAGGAAGAGAATTCCAGGATTTTCACGCAGAGACAGTGAAGGGAACAGAGATATATTTCCATGTCAGGACTTGCCCTACATCTGCTGCCCTTCGTTTTCAATGGTGGATCCTGCTGGTTTGGACAGTGCTGTTGGAGGAACATTAGTCAGCTGTGCTCCACACAAACCATGTCCTATTCCTTTTCATCTCACGCCAACTAAATGTTCCTTTCTGCCTTGAGTTTATCCAGCTCGCTTTAAATACAACCACACCATACCTCAATTTGTGGTGGCAAGTTCCCCTTTTATTTTCATTCATTCACGGGATGAGGGTGTCGCTCTCTAGGGCAGCATTTATTGCCCATCCCTAATTGCCCAGAGGGCAGTTAAGAGTCAACCACATTGCTGTGGGTCTGGAGTCACATGTTGACCAGACCAGGTAAGGATGGCAGTTTCCTTCCCTAAAGGACGTTAGTGAACCAGATGGGTTTTTCCCCTGACAGTTGACAATGAATTCATGGTCATCATCTCCCATAGCAGGATTTGAGCCCAGGTCCCCTGGATATTATCTGGGTCTCTGGATTAATAGTCTAGCAATAATACCACTAGGCCATTACCTCCCCTATATACCATTCTCTGTGTAATGACGTTCCCCCTTAATTCCTGACTGGAATTCCTGGCGACTGTCTTGTATTTATGGACCCTAGTTTTTAACCTGTTTTTGCCACCCTTCGAAAGGTATATTCCAAATTCTAACAGCCTCCTGCTCAAAAATGTCCTTCTTATCTCACCTCTGGTTCTTTTGATGACAATTAGTTTAGATCTAAATGCTGTGGTTACTGATCCTCTGACAAATGAAAGACATTTTCCTTCTTAAACTTCCAAAGATTTCAAAACTGAGAATCAAATCTTCCCAGAAAGTTATTGAGTTTATAATCTTGTAATTCTGACATTAATTTATTAGCCTGAGCTCACTCATCACTTGTATCATTGCAGTTATTTCACTTGTTAACTGTGTGGTGTTAGGATTTGTGGGAATGACATTTAATCCTCTAGTGTTTAGAAAGTGCTTGCTTTGAAAAATTTAATAGCGAGCGCTTGATGTCTGTCGAGGTCAATGCCACAGACTGCTAACACTTTCCAACAAACAGACACAGTCCACCAAAAGGCAGATAATCGAGGTTATTATCACACGGATGTTAGTGGGATCTTGCTGTGTGCAAACTGGCTACTGCTTTTCCTACATTACCACAGTGACTACACCCCATAAGTATTTTACCGGCCGTAAATCACTTTGGGATGTCCTGAAGGAGGCTACAGAAATGCAAGTTCTGTCTATCTTCTGCTTTTACAGAGCTGAGGGAGTGCTGCACTGCCTTTCGAATGTGTTATTCATCTGAGGCTGTGTTTACATGTTCGGGGAATGGGAACGATACCTAACGTTGCCTGAGAAACAGAGTGTGGCCTGGTCAAAATTTTATTCTCTCACACAACACTTCTACAAGTTGTTTAATTGGTTATGGGACCTCACGATGTGTAAACAGACTGATCCATTTGCTTACCATCTCACAGCCAAAGTCCCAGTGTGCTGAGGACACAGAGGGGTCCTGAATAAATAGAAGTTGGTTTGAGTTTGCAAATTCCCTGGGAACAGAGTCCCAGATCCAGAATTCTCACCCCCAACTGCATGGGAGCCAGACAACAACAAGGGGGGGCGGTATAAGGTTGGGTCAAGACACTGGGAAGGATTTCTGAGTCTGTGTGACTTGTTTTAATCCAAAGTCTCCTTTCCCTCACCCCCTGTCCCCGTTTGAGGAGGTTAGAGCATTCCTGCAGTGAGGGTTTGTGGGGAGGGGGAGTTGGGGGGTGGTAAACTACGGCTGTCCTGTTTCACTGCCTTGTTGCAGAACAAACTGAATACTGCTGGGCAGATTAAGAAAGCCCATGTCACTCACAGTAGTGACTGCTCTGTCTACTCGAGGCACCACATGAGGAAACACTGTTTCAGGAACTCACAACCAGATCACAGCCTGGATGGATATGGCTGCACCTAATACTTTTGCTACTGCGTTTATATTTCTAACTCCACAGAGATATACGTTGGTGGAGGGGGTGGACAGGGAGCAGATGAATGTAGAGAAGTGTCAGGTGATGCACTTTGTCAGAAGAAGACATTATAAAAGAGAGGGTGCAATTCTTGAGGGGGTGCAGGAACAGACGAAGCTGGGGTTATATGTGCACAGATCACTGAAGGGGGCAGATCAGGTGGAGAGAGCAGTTAGTAATGTCTACAGTGTCCTCGGCTTTATTCAAAGGGCCACAGGCGACAAGGGCAGGGAGGTGATGCTGAGTTTGTACAGGACACCTGTTAGCCCTCACCTGGGGCACTGTGTACGGTTATGGGCCCCACATTATCGGAAAGATGTGAACACATTGGAGACAGTGCAGAAGTAATTTGGGACTGTTTGTTTCAGAGAGAAAGTGGCTGAGAGGAAAGTTCATTGATTTTCAAAATCATGAGTGGGCTGGACAGAGTAGATAGAATCATAGAATGCCTTCAGTGTGAAAACAGCCCATTTGGTCCGTTGAGTTTGTACTGACCCTCCAAACAGCATCCCACCCTATCCCTGTAATCCTGCATTTCCCATGGCTAACCCACCTAACCTACACATTCCTGGACACTATGGGGCAATTTAGCACGGCCAATCCACCCAAACCTGCACATCTTTGGACTGTGGGAGGAAACCAGAGTACCCGGAGGAAACCCGCATAGACATTGGAAGAATGTGCAAACTCCACACAGACAGTCGCCCGAGGACTGGAACCGAACCCAGGTCCCTGGTGCTGTGAGGCAGCAGTGCTCACCACTGAGCCACCCATAGGAAGCAACTGTGTCCGTTTGTAAAAGGAACAAAAACAAGGGGGCAGCGATTTCAAACGATCTGCAAATGAAGTGAGGGCAATGTGAGGAAAAACATTTTCACTCAACAAGCACTGCCTGGAAATGTGGTGGAGGCAAGTTTAGTTGAGGCATACAGGAGGGTCATTGGATAGATACTTAGGTAAAAATAACATACAAGGAAGGGTTTGAGAAAAAGGCAATGGGCAGGAAGTGATAATCCTCATCACAGCACTGAATGGCTTCCTTCTGCACGATAAGACTTTCTGTGATTCTGTGAAGTTCCGTTTCCATTCGGAACCCTGGTCAGCATGGACGAGTTGGGCCGAAGGGTCTGTTTCAGCCTTTGACTCTGTTTACCTCTAACACCCTTCTTTGTAATATGGATTCTAGACGTGTTTATAGTCACTCCAAGTGCCATTTAATCAAGGGTCTGTGCAATTTAATATCACTCCTATTCCATTGTTCCCCCTGTGGAGATGAATCTCTGTGCTGGCTTGGTTTTTCTGTAGCATTATTGGCCTGTCACACCGCCCTGGGAAATGACAGCAGTACCAGCCCATATGTACCACAGGGGGAAGATATTTTCAATTACAAAGGCAGAACTGGCTGCTAATAATCTAATTCAAACTATATCTCTTAAACCAGAACCTTCTATATCCACTAGTTATACAGGGACCGGATTATGACTGAATTTATCACAATTTTATGAATTATTTGACAAAGCAAAAGGAACTGGTGATAAGGGTAAGGTTGTTGGAGTAATGTATTTGGTGCCCAAAATGCCTTTGATAAGGTACTACAGTGTAGGTTCATGACTAAGGTCAGAACATAAGACATTGCATCTACTTACAGGGGAGACCACAACTCAGAGTCAGAAATATAAGATCCTAACTAATTGCATCTTTAGCCCAGAATGTGTAACTCACTGCCACAGGAAGTGCTTGAGGTAAATAGTATAGACTTGTATACAAGGCAAAACCAGAAAGAAAGGCATGAGTGTGAGCAGGATAGAAGGATATGCTGCTGTTCAGGGGCTTGTATATACCATAGATGGGCCAAATGGCTGGTTTTCCAGCTGTAAGTCCATCATAACATCATGTACTTTCATAAGACTGTGGTGTATATATCATACTGGTTCTTCCAGGATTGACAGTAACTGTACATAACACCTTAGGGATACAGGGAGACTATTGTGATTGAGATTCTAACGGATTACTCAAAATTTGTGCCTGGTTACATTTAATATGTTACAAAAGGCTAAATGTATAATGCAGTAAAAAAAGACACGATATATATTCTAACAGCTGTCATGTTCTGTTAAGGTAATCTAACCAGCTCTATGTGATCATTAAACTGGAACAGGATTTGAGATTTGCCTGAAACTTTCATTAAAGATACCTTAATGTGCTGATAAATCCCTCAGAGTAATAGGAACATGAGCCAATGGACAGAAAACTGGGTTGATACAAGGTTGAAGATAGCAATGAAATTAGACACATTCCAAATCTCCTTTACACCCTGAGATTAAACCATCACCAGTATACCGTCTCTCTCTCCCTCCCTCTCTCTGCCTCTCTCTTTGCCTCTCTCTCTCCTTCCCTCCATCTGTCTCCCTTCCTTGGTTTCTCTCTCTTCCTCCCTTTGTCTCTCTCTCTCTCCTTCCCTCCCTGTCTCTCTCTCCTCTCTCTCACCCTCTCTCCCTCTCTCTCCTGCACACCTCTCTCCCTCTCTCTCTTCTCCCTTCTCTCCCATTTCTCTCTCTACGGCCTCTCTCCTCCCCTCTCTCCTGTCTCTCCCCCATCTCTCTCTCTCTCTCCCTGTCTGTCCCCTGTCCTGTCTTTCTCCCTCTCTCCCAGTGAGCAGCCCTATGGTCTGATAAGTGTATGGCCCTTCATGCTGTCCCAGCTGTTCTATAGCCTGAGGGAGATCAGACCAATCCTGTCAGCTCAGCACCATCCAGGCTCAGAGGGAAGCGAACCGTGTAGGTTGCAGGTTCAAGCACACCAGCTGTGAAGGGGCCTGGCATTGTGCCCGAGCAGCGAGGTACATTTCATTGAAGTGTTCTTAAACTTTACCGTTTAATACCTAGCTCACAGTGAGGGGAGGGCACACAGCTGCTGGCATTTCATAACACAGTCTGGTCATCCGTGCCCATCCCTTACTGAGCTCCCTGCTCCTCCTGTTCCTCCCTCTCAGTCTGACACATACATGCACACACACACACTCATACACACAATCCTTCTCACACACACACTCATACACACAATCCTTCTCACACACACACTTACACAAAATCCT
>NW_025965947.1:76185-77872 GCF_021869965.1 Rhincodon typus | reverse complement strand
AATCCTTCTCACACACACACTTACACAAAATCCTCACACACACACTCATACACACAAACCTTCTCTCACACATAATCACACACATACAAACTATCACAGACAAAATCACACACAGTGCCTCTCTCTCTCACACACACACACACTTCCTCACACATACACACACTCTCTCACATACATAGTCTCTCATTCTCACATGAATATGCACACACACATACAACCTGTCTTGCACACACACACACTATCACACAAACACACACACTCACTCACACACAAACTCACTAAAATAAAACAGAGAACTGCGGATGCTGGAGATCTGAAACAAACAGAATCAGAGGGGGTGGGGAAAAACAGAGTTAACGTTTCGAGTCCAGAGTTCTGAAGAAGGGTCACTGGACATGAAACATTAACCCTGTTTCTCTCCCCGCTGCCTCCCCACCAGGTGCTGCGAGACCTGCTGAGTTTCTCCTGCAATTTCTGTGCTTGACACACACTCATTCTCACACAAATACACTCACACACGGGCACACACACTCAAACACATATGCACACTCCCTCACACACTCATATTCACACTCTAATTCACAAACATATACTCTCTCACTCACTCAGACACACACAGACTTATTCACACATTCGCTCACAAGCACACATACTTGTGCACACATACACTATTGCTCATCCCCATTCACACACTTACAGACTCACACAATCTTACTCACTATCTCACACCATCACGCACATGCACACATACACTCACCATCATGCACACTCACACACACACACATAGACACAGACAGACAGTCTAACGTACACTGACACACAAAGTCTAACACTGACACACATACAGTCTAACACTCACTGACAGACACACTCACAGCCTTAGACTCACTGACTGATCCTGACACACTCACTGACCCTGTCACACTGACAGATCCCTCACACACTGGCAGATCGCTCACACACTCACTGACCCTGTCACACTGACAGATCCCTCACACACTCACTGACCCTGACACACTGACAGATCCCTGACACACTCACTGATCCTGTCACACTGACTGCTCCCTCACACACTCACTGACCCTGTCACACTGACAGATCCCTGACACACTCACTGACCCTGTCACACTGACAGATCCCTGACACACTGACAGATCCCTGACACACTCACTGACCCTGACACACTCACTGACCCTGACACACTGACAGATCCCTCACACACTGACAGATCCCTGACACATTCACTGACCGTGTCACAATGACAGATCCCTGACACATTCACTGACCCTGACACACTGACAGATCCCTGTCACACTGACAGATCCCTGACACACTCACTGACCCTGACACAATAATAAATCCCTGACACACTCACTGACCCTGTCACACTGACTGATCCCTGACACACTGACAGATCCCTCACACACTGACAGATCCCTCACACAATTACTGACCCTGTCACACTGACAGATCCATCGCACACTCACTGACCCTGACACACTGACAGATCCCCGATACACTGACACATCCCTCACACACTCACTGACCCTGTCACACTGACTGATCCCTGACACACTGACAGATCCCTGACACACTGACAGATCCCTCACACACTGACAGATCCCTCACACACTGACAGATCCCTCACACACTCACTGACCCTGACACACTGACAGATCCCTGACAC
>NW_025965947.1:0-1185 GCF_021869965.1 Rhincodon typus | reverse complement strand
ATGTAGAGCTGGATGAACACAGCAGGCCAAGCAGCATCAGAGGAGCAAGAAGCCTGACGTTTCGGGCCTAGACCCTTCTTCAGAAAATGAAGCCTTCCTGCTCCTCTGATGCTGCTTGGCCTGCTGTGTTCATCCAGCTCTACACCTTGTTATTTCAAAGATGACTCAGTTTATTTACTGGGCAAGTGGGTCTCAAGGCTGGGACAGTGATGTATTTTTACAGCAGAGTGTGTGTATGTGTGTGTGTGTGTCTGTGTGTCTATATGTGTATGTGTCTGTGTGTGTGTGAATGTGTGTCTGTGTATCTATGTGTGTCTGTGTCTGTGCGTGTGTGTGTGTTGTCTGTGTGTATGTGTGTGTCTGTGTATATGTGTGTGTGTCTGTGTGTGTGTGTCTGTGTGTCTATCTGTGTCTGTGTGTATGTGTGTGTCTATGTGTGTCTGTGTGTGTGTGTGCGTCTGTGTCTCTGTGTGTGTATGTTTATGTATATGTGTGTCTGTGTCTGTGTCTGTGTGTGTGCGTGTGTGTGTGCGTGTGTCTGTGTGCATGTGTCTGTGTGTGTGTGTGCGCCTGTGTGTGTATGTGTTAGTGTGTGTATATGTGTGTCTGTGTCTGTGAGTTTAATAGCCAGTTCAAAACATCAAGAAGAAACTTGCATTTATGTGTCACCTAACATGATCATGAGCTGTTGTACAGTGCTTTACAGCTGACGATGTGTTTTCTGAGCTGTAGTCGATGTTATACTTTGGAAACATAGCAGCCAATTTGCACACAGGAAGTTCACCAAAACAGCCAAGCGATCATAACCACATCGACTGGAGTCGGTTGAGAAATATACATTGAGTGAGTGCTCTTGTGGTGCAGTGGTAGTGTCCCAACTGTGAGTCAGGAGGCCTGCTCCAGAGGTGTGTCATAACATCTCTGATCTGGCTGATTAGAAAAAATAAATAAATATTGAGTAGGCCCTCTCCCATGGTTATATTCCTGCCTTGTTGTCCTTGGACGGAGAGCGTGCAGGGTTCGCCAGTACCCGAGGCATTTAGAGAAGCGTACAGTGTGTAATCTCACCATCCAACCTCACAATCCACACATCCACTCACAACCTTTCCCTCACCTCTGGGATGTTCTCACAAAGCCCCCACTGTTTGGCTGGTGTGGAGTCACGCAGCGTGGAAACAGACCCTT
>NW_025965946.1:85143-90000 GCF_021869965.1 Rhincodon typus | reverse complement strand
TTAGAGAAATCATGTAGTGCAACAGATAGGTTATGCATGGTGTAGAAATATTAGAGAGAACATTGGTTGTATGAGGCCACAAAGAGCAGAGGTAAAGGGGCGGTGAAGCCACAGCAGAACTTGATCATTAAGCTTTTCAAAATGGAGGCACTGAGGCCACACTGGGAGTCAGCACAGGTAAACACAGCCAGAGCAGGCAGATCTTGCACAGCCCTACATCCTGGATTATGTAAATATAGGTACACCAGGTAGAGCAGCCTGGGTCAACTTTTAAAATGCAGACTCTCACAGAAGGACAATACTTGGCCTGGAATAGTTACCTCATTAAGCACCATGAGATAATATGTCAGGTGGATAGGCTTGTATTATAAATGTACTTGGATGACATAAAGAGCAAGAGTGTATCTGATCTTGGAGACGCTGTTGACCTGAAAATAGATCTCATTGTTGAAAGGAGATTAACCAGATGTGGTTCAAAACATTTAAGATACAGTGGTTTTGACAGTGGGAACTAATTATCAATTTAAAATAGACAGGTTCTGGGGTCTTGGGGACTTTCAATTAACTGTTGCTGAGCCTAGCATAAACTGACACAATTCATGGAATCCAGTGTAGAGAGAGCCACTTTGGGAGAGCTATCCCAATTAGTTGCATTCCTGTTCTCTTTCACATTTGTTCTGTAATTGTTCTTCTCTCTAACAATTGATTCAATTCTCTTCTGAAAGTTGCCACTGAATGTGTTTCCACTGCCCTTTCAGGCAGACCGCTCAAGGTCAAACTTTTCTCGCATTGCATCTGGTTCTTTCTCATGTCACACACTTAACAACCTCATGAGAAAGTCCCTGGTGCTTAAATCTCATATACGTTGCGTGTAAAGGCTTGTATTTTATCATCTCACTGACCTGGTTTAACAGGGAGTAAAGAATCCCTACAGTGCAGAAAGAAGCCATTCTTGTGACCCTCCGAAGGGCATGCCACCCAGACCCAAGTCCCATAGCCCTGCATGTGGTGTTTCTTTTTAATCATGCTTAATTCACCTAACCTGTACATCTTCAGACTGTGGGAGGAAGCTCGAGCTCTGGAGGAAGCCCACACAGACACAGGGAGAATGTGCAAACTCCACACAGGCAGCCACCTGAGGGTGGAATCAAACCCAGGTCCCTGGTGCTGTGAAGCAGCAATACTAACCACTATGCCATCCTATCACCCTAACTTTACAGTATTTCCTAGTCCCTGAATTTATTTTAGCAATATGAGGTGTATGACAATATCTTGCAATACCTCCATATTGGGCAATAGAAATATTTGACAACAATCTCCCAGATAAGGATAAGGTTCTTACGTAATTTTTAATAGTCTTAATAACTCTTCCTGCCACTTGCTTAACAAAGGGCAACTTTAATTGCCACAGTGTTCGTACTAAAATTTCTGTGTCCTATGTTAGGCCAGAAACAGCATGATAATAAACAGAGCCATTTCACATAAAGATATGAACATGGTGCATTTTTTATAATCAATTTCTATCTGATTTCAATGTCTGCAATATTTCCTGTCTCATCTCCCACAGGCTTGGTAACACCCAAGATAGTGTTTTTTTCAATCATTCAGGATGGTAACTTAAAGAGCTGGCTCAACAAAGTCTCATATCAATTGGAGATTCACCAAGCCATCCATCCATTTCCAAAACCTCCTAAGTTAAACAGTGTTAGTAAGAAGTGTAGAAATTAACTAAGTATAAACACTTCTGAAAACTTGTGTTAAACTCACTCCTGCATTTTATAGACAAGCGTTAATTTAATAAAAATATTACATCACACAGAAGAAGGCCATTCAACCCACAATGCTCTTTGAAAGAACTATCCAATTATTCCTGCACCCCATGGTTTTCTCCGCAGCTGTGCAATGATAAGTTCTCTTCAAGTACCTATGTTTGAAAGTTTTCATGGAATCTGATTTGACCACCCTAAATTCTCAGGATGTGACAACACATTTATGCGCTAGACCAGCTGAGGAACTTGCTAGATCATTGGTGCTTAACCATATAGTTTAGGACTAGAGTCATATGTAGACCAGACCGGCTGGTGGGGTTTGAGGGAGGGCAAAGAACTTTGGTTGAGTTTTTAGCATCAGCCTAGAGTGATAACAGCTCAGAAGGAAGCCATTTGGCCCAATGAGTGTATACTGGGTCTCAGTGAAGGAACCCCCCCCAGTAAGTCTCATTCCCTGTTCAATCCCACAGCCTCTGGAGTAAGTCTTAGACTCACAACTGTTCTACCCATGCAGAGGAATCCTTTTTTATGTCACATGGTATAATGGTCCTTCTATTATAAATCAGCACATAATCTAATTATCAGTCAAGTCAGAGCGACTTGGATACTAAAAATACCCCAAAAGAGTACAACTGTGACATTCTCACTCATCTACTTCCAACATTTATGGGATGACCTTCACTTGCAAAGCTGTTTTCAGTCACAGCCTCACTTTATTTTGTTTCAATGGTAAAGTCACTCACTCCAGTCAACTATAAGTGGCAGTTGGTAAGAAGTTTTCTTCTCAGGTCAAGGCAAGGGCTTGGGAAATGAACAGTAATAGATCATTTAGTAGCTCCAAAGAGTTGTGGTGATATAGGGAGTATGATAGTTTTGAAGGAATTTCCCTAAAACTGTCCCACTGTGTTTTCAAAATCCTACCCATCATCTAATTTTACACTGGTGGGGGATTTCCAGGCAAAATCACAAATATGGTTGCCACTAGCAGCTGAATAAAGAGTTTAGGAGGAATTTCTTTACTCACAGAAAAATAAGTGAGATCATGGAACTTGTTTTCATAGGGAGTGGTTGAAGCAGAGAGGCACCCTGACAGTTTGAAGGGAAAGAGTAATCTTAATGTGAGGTAGAAGAAAATAGAGGAATGTTAAAGTGAGAAAAGGTGATTAAAGAGATAAGAAGCTGATTGAGAGTGTTACGATTCCCAGCCGATGCTATTGCACAACAAGTCACATCCCAAAATGAAATCTGGCTTGTCATATTTTTATCCAGGTTTGAACGAGGTGGCCTTTCATTGAAACAATTATGCAATGTTGCAAATTTAATTTTAACAAGAAAACAAGTTTATTACATATAAGAAATAAAAATCAAAATAGAATAAACCAAAATATTTACATATAACACAAATTGTATGTTTTTGAAATGTGGTCAGATATAATCCCATTAGATCTAACAGCATTCCTCTTGAGTGCGCACACGAGACAGAATTCCCCTCTCGAGTCTTAATTTTACTGTGGCTTCAATTCCCCATCTTCAGAATCTTCCTGGAGTCTTGGAACTGAGCTTGGAATTTCTCAGCTTCAAATAATCTCTTGAGCATTTTAACCAAACACATCTGGTCTGGAACTTTCAAATTAACTCCTATGGCAGGGTGGGGGATGGGATGCAGGAAATTGGTAAAAACACTGAGGTTACCAAAACTATCCCCTTTCTTCAAGAGCAACCATCCTATGCATCCAGCTTCAGAAAAGACTTTTGCAAAATCTGAAATCAAAAAAATATTTATTGAAGCTATGGGTGTTCCCCTGAATATTGTTTCTATACAGACAGTCATTTAATGCCCTCTTGAATGCCTTGTTTGAACTTGCTTCCACAATAATTCCACACAGTGTTTTCCAGACTTGAACCACTCACTGTGTGAAAAGTTTTTTTCTCATGTCTCATTCTTCCTTTTGCAAACCACTTTAAATATGTCCTCTCTTGTCCTCGATCTTTGAATGAACTGGAATAGTTCTGCCTATCTGCTGTATCCAGCTCCTCATGGTTTTGAAAATCTTGATCAAATCTCCTTTTAGCGTTCTCCTCACCAAGGAGTGGAGTCCAGCTTCTCCAATCTATACTGATTCCGGCATCTGTAGTAGTTTGTTCCTACTTCTCCAATCTATCTTTGTCATTGAAGATTTTCATCCCTGAGAGCATTTTCATAGACCTCTTCTGCACTCTTTCTAATGCAATCACATCCTTCTTAAAGTAAAGCACCCAGAACACTACTGAATACTTCAGCTGAAGTCTAATTAGTATCTTATTCAAGTTCAACAAGACCCCCTTGCTCCTATACTCCATGCCCATATTAAGAGAGTCCGGGTTGTTGTCTGCTTTATTAAATATTCTCCCCATAAGTCTTGCCACTTTTAGTGACTTATGCACATACACAGTTATGTGTCCCTGCTCCTGCACTCCCTTTAGAATTGTTTTTAGGGCTGAGTTTAGGTTTTAGGTAGGTTGTCTTTACCTATTTTTTATACCATCTCTCCATGTTCATTGTACCCAACTGTATCATCTCACACTTCTCCATGTTGAACTTTATCTGCCATATATTTGCTTCTCAATTTACCTGTCTATGTCCCTTTGATGTTCTACAGTCCTCATTGGAGTTTATAATAGTTCCAAGTTTTGTGTCATCTGCAACTTTTTAAATTGTCCCCTGCACAACGAGATCATTAATATCTAAGGTTTTGGAGTAGATTTGTAGCTCGGGTTGTGGGTGTTGAGGTTGGTTGGCTTGCCGAACTGGTTTGTTGTTCCGCAGACGTTTCGTTACCATGCTTGGTAACATCCTCAGTGCAGCCTCTGATGAAGCGTCGGTGTGTTTTCCCGCCAGGCTTTTAAATTCTGGGGTCCGTTGCGATGGATTGCCTCACTTCCGGGTTTCCTCCGTAGTGGAATGTAAATGGGGTCGAGTTCAATGTGCTTATTAATAGCCTGCTTCGTGGAGTGCCATGCTTCCAGGAATTCTCATGCTTGTCTCTGCATAGCCTGTCCCAGGATCTTGGTGTTGTCCCAGTTGAAGATCAGTGGTTCTCCTTGTCCA
>NW_025965946.1:82660-85133 GCF_021869965.1 Rhincodon typus | reverse complement strand
TTGAAGATCAGTGGTTCTCCTTGTCCATGTGGATTGAGATCCTGGGAGTGCTGTGCTGTTGGAGGGTTGCTACTGAGAAATTCTGTACTTTCAGAAGCTAAGTAATGAGCCCTGTCAGACGCATTTTTCCAGGGAAAAAAAACTTTAAACCTAAGCCTATTTGTCATTCCAAGAGAATGGAATAGAAGAGTAGGGGAGTCCTCCCTTTTGTCCTGGGCCCCAATATTTATCTCTCAACCAACATCACTAAGAACGGATGATCCGGTTATTTTCATATTACAGTTTGTGGGAACTTGTTATTTGATAATTAGTTGCCATATTTTGTCATTACACATTCAGTGCACTTCAAAACTCCGCTGTAAAGCAATTTAGGATTTAGTGAGTCTGTGTAACGGACATGTGTAATTTGACAGAGGGGTATACCTGTCACACTAGTGTAGGCATCCTCAGGCAAATTCAGGCAGCAGAACTGGTAAAAAAAAAATCTGCGTCTTGTTCCAGTCTACTCAGTCACTTAAATAATAATCTGGTTTTAATGCATCTAACAAATAAACTAAGACACAAATGTAGACTGGATTCCAGAGGAAGCCTTTCAGGAGAGGATAAAAAAAAGGTTATTCTCAAATGTTTTGGTGGCAAATCTTGGATTTATGGATGATGCTCTCAAATGCCCCACTGTTATTCAGAACATAACCCACACAGAGACCTCTGAGTGAGTAGGCTGACCTCTTCGATAATCAAGTGTTGCTGCTAATTTCAGAGTGCTTCACAGACGGTCTTTACTCCTCAACAGTTAATAATGAATGACATTTACAGAAAGAGATGGAAAGTAGTTTCAATTTTAGTACTTAGTGAACAGACATATTTGCATAAGGTACTTACCAGTAAGTTCAGCTCTGCTCTAGACATGTCATGCCACTATGTAACCTCACCCTGTTAAGCAAAGATTCATTTTCATCTTTCCCCATTTCCTTCCCTTTCGTGGCAGACACCTGTGCAGTTTGAATTGGAGAGGGTGACTTGTCAGGTGATGAACTTGATCATGGTCTTCTTTGCTTTTCTTTTGCATTTCCACAAATGTGCTAGTGATTCTGGCAACCCTTGCACCAGTGGCCAGTTTCTGTGAGGGTTACAAGCAAGTCTAATCCTCCCCTAACACACACACACACACACACACACACACACACACACAGAGTGATGGCTCAGCATTGGCAACCTTTTCACAAAGGTCAGTTTGTAACTAATTCACAAGTTGTGAGCCTCGCTGGGTAGTCCAACATTTACTGCCCAACCCTAGGTACCCCTTGGGAAGGTGCTGGTGTATCATCTTAAAGCACATTCTTCTATGTGGTGTGGGTGCTCCAACAGTGCCGACTATGAGGGAGTTCCAGTATATTGACCTGGCGATGATAAAGGGCCAGAGATATATGTCCAGGTCAGAATGGCATATGACCCAGAGGTCAAATTGAAGCTGGTGGCATTTCCATGCTCCTGCTACCCTCCTCCTCCCAAATGGTAGAAGTCATGGGTTTTGAGAGGACTGTATTTTCTGTACAAAAAATGCGGAAGGAGTGCTGTGAATATGTGCTGAGGAGCTGAGAAGGTCTCTGGGTGGATTCCCGTTTACTGCACATGCAGCAATCAGCCAAATAAAAAATGAAACCACAAACAACATTTTGAATCTTTGCACTGAAATGTGTAAAAGTGCTATTTCCCGTATTTGCAGTAATTCAGTACTTGTGGAATTGCTCAGAAGTGCTTTCGGCCCACCACCACCCCCTGACTCTAATTCTCCAGCAAAATATTTGTCTGAAGCAATGTTTTCCTTTGTTAGAAGTCAAGCTGTGAAATGGATCCTGATTCCCAAGGACAAACAAGATGGCGGCAGAGCAAAGCACTCCAGCCTGAGCTCCTGTGCTCTGCCCCTTCTTTTTCTTTATTTCTCTCCTTTCTGCGTTTTTTTCCAACTAATAATTTGAACTTACCCGGAGGGAAATGGAGGAGCTGGTGAGCCCTAGAGGTGAATCTCGAAGTGGAGGCCGGTGCAGGGAATCAGTCCTGGAGCGGAGGCCAGCGGAGGGAATGAAGACCCAGAGCTGAGGCCTGCATGGGGAATCAATCCCGGAGTTGCGGCCTGCACAGGGAATCAGTCCTGGAGCGTAGGCCTGCACGACGAATCAGTTCCAGAATGGAGTCTTGCACGGGGAATCAGTCCTCGAGTGGAGGCCTGCACGGGGAACCAATCCCGGAGCGGAGGCCGGTGCGGGGAATCAGTCCTGGATCGTAGGCCTGCACAGCGAATCAGTTCCGGAACAGAGGCCAGCACGGGGAATCAGTCCCGGAGCGGAGGCCTGTACGGGGAACCAGTCCCGGAGTGGAGTTCAGTGTGGGGAACCAGTCCTGGAGTGGAGGCTGGTGCGGGGAATCAGTCCCGGAGTGGAGGCCTGCACGGGGAATCAGTCCCGGAGCGGAG
>NW_025965946.1:0-2660 GCF_021869965.1 Rhincodon typus | reverse complement strand
CTGCATGGGGAATCAGTCCCGGAGCGGAGGCTACTGCGGTGAATCAGTCCCGGAACGGAGTCCGGTGTGGGGAACCAGTCCCGGAGCGGAAGCCTGCACGGGGAATCAGTCCCGGAGCGGAGGCAGGTGTGGGGAATCAGTCCCGGAGTGGAGTCCAGTGTGGGGAATCAGACCCGGAGCGGAGGCTGGTGTGAGGAATCAGTTCCGGAGCAGAGGCCTGCACAGGGAATCAGTTCCGGAGCGGAGGCCTACACAGGGAATCAGTCCCGGAGCAGAGGCCGGTGCGGGGAATCAGTCCCGGAACGGAGGTCAGTGCAGGGAATCAGTCCCGGAACTGAGGCTGGTGAGGGGAATCAGTCCCGGAGCGGAGGCCTGCATGGGGAATCAGTTCCGGAGTGGAGGCCTGCATGGGCAATCAGTCCCGGAGTGGAGGCCTGCATGGGTAATCAGTCCCAGAGCGGAGGCCTGCATGGGGAATCAGTCCCGGAGCGGAGGCCAATACGGGGAATCAGTCCCGGAGCGGAGGCCTACACGGGGAATCAGTCCCGGAGCGGAGGCTGGTGCGGGGAACCAGTCCCGGAGCGGAGGCTGGTGTGGGGAACCAGTCCCGGAGCGGAGGCTGGTGCGGGGAACCAGTCCAGGAGCGGAGGCTGGTGCGGGGAACCAGTCCCTGAGCGGAGTCCGGTGTGGGGAATCAGTCCCGGAGCGGAGGCCTACACGGGGAATCAGTCCCGGAGTGGAGGCTGGTGTGGGGAATCAGTCCCGGAGCGGAGGCTGGTGCGGGGAATCAGTCCCGCAGCGGAGGCCTGCACGGGGAACCAGTCCCGGAACGGAGGTCTACACGGGGAATCAGTTCCGGAGCGGAGGCTGGTGCGGGGAATCAGTCCCGGAGCGGATGCCGGTGCGGGGAATTGAGTCCCAGAGTGGAGGCCGGTGCGGGGAATTGAGTCCCAGAGTGGAGGCCAGCGCGGGGAATGACTCTTGGAAAACGTACCTTGGAGCAGTGGAGAACATGTGTGGAGCGGACTGGAGGTTTGAAGCGGAGTGGGTGCGGTTGTTGGACTGGGATCTGGCGTGGGTGATCCAACCACGTGTGGAAGCCCCTGCTCTGAACTACTGCAATGTAATGTTTATTTGTAATTTGGTTATCTGACTATCATGTCTATCCTTTTAACTATGTGTTATTACTGACTTATTCTATAAATCACTGTAAAGTAATGCAACTACGTTTCCTTTTTATTCCTCTCCTTGTATCTGAGATTTGTACCTAGGTATTTATACCTAAGATGGCGCCATAAGAGGTGACATTGTAAAACTTTTCACTATATTCCTGTACTTCTGTACTTGAGTACACATGACAATAAAGGATATTCTATTTTATTCTATCAAAGTCAGATAGAAGATGAGACAAAGAACTGCAGATGCTGGAAGTCTGAAACAAAAAGATAACAGAAATTGCTGGAGAAATTCAGCAGGTCTGGCAGCAGCTTTAAACTGAAGATGTTAGACGAGAGAAATGTTAACAGTTTTGTCTTCACAGATGCCGCCAGACCTGTTGAGTTTCTCCAGCAATTTCTGTTTCTATTTCCGATAAAGGCGTTCGATGCAGTGGGGTGACGTCGTTTTAGCTCGGGTTTGTCCATAATATGGGACATAGTTGTTTCCAAAGCACGCTAATGTGGGAGAAGGAAGCATGGAGCCCATTTTCTAGACCCCAATATTGCCTCTGAGGCTTCCAATATGGTGGCAGGTAGCTTAGTTGGGAGCAATCACTTAAATTTTACACTCAGGGTATTGAGAAGATTGAAACTGATAGTGGCGCCTGTGATGAAGATGTGTTATTTGAAATTTAATTCAGAATACCGTTGACTGGGACATGTATCTATATCTTGGACTTTTTGGAAAGAGGGCTTTGCAAAATAAAGGTGCCTGGTTGCAGCAGGGAAAATGGTTTGCATTTGCAAAGAACCCAAGCTGTTTGCCTGGTGTCACTGAGTGTACCACACTTCCAGAGAGCTCCAGAACCCAGCTTGTGAGTGTAATGAAGCCACTGGGTTTGAACTTAGTGAGCTAACTTACCTGGAGCAGTAGACTTTGCCCATCCCCTGCCTTTCTCTGAAACTTATCTCATCAAAGTTTGTGAATTGTAAACCCACTGGAAAGCTTCATCAACACGAATGGAGGGATCCTAAAGGAAAATTCAGAATCAGCTAGCCATAATTGTTAGAGGAACACTCCCCAGTGCCAACAGCCTGTGTGCAATATAATTTTGACTATAGACCAGCATTTGGTCAATCTGTGATTTTTTTTCTTTAACTTTAATTTGGCCAAAGTACTTTCAGGAAGACACTGTGCAAATTTATTTCTATCCCAAACTTGGAGGTTGTAGGCGCATATACATGAGTTTTCAAGAAGGCTAGCTGCATTTATTTGCACTGTTTACATTTTTTGTTAATAATCTTTACATCGTTGCTCAAGCAAGTTTTGTTTCAAATAAACTAGTAATTAGTTTGTTACTAAAAGAACTTGGCAGATTTGTTTCTAATAGTGAGCTATATACAGATCGATATGTATTTGGCAACATCACGTACCAGTAGAGGAGTGGGACAAAGAGAGGAATCATTTCATTTCTCTGAACTCATCTGCAACACATCATATAA
>NW_025965945.1:87291-90000 GCF_021869965.1 Rhincodon typus | reverse complement strand
CAGGAAGCAGAGGGACTCACCTTTTCAGAGAGTCATAGAGTCACACAGTACAGAAACAGACCCTTCGGTACAACCAGTCCATGCTGACCATAGTCCCAAACTAAACTAGTCCCATCTGCCTGCTCCTGGCCCATATCCCTCCAAACCTTTCCTATTCACGTACTTATCCAATCGTCTTTCAAACTGTCGTATTCTGACTGACACACTTTTCTGGAGGGGACCGGGGTGGGTACAGCACATTTCCAGTGCCCACCTGCACAAGGTGACTTGGCAGAGAGGTCACATGCTAAGCCCAATGCCAGCTGTGCATCCTTGTCGACAGTTCCAATTCAGTTGGAGGCAGCTCTAAACTGTAAGGTCCAATTGTTTTCTTACTCCCTGAATGTATGTGAAGTCACATCAGTTACAGTGAGAGGAAAACAAGCTTTGTGACAATGCCGTGGCTGTAAGAGGTCTATTTTGTCCTTTATTTTCAATGAAGAAATATTGAGACAGAAGCGCTGAGAGGCCTGCTCAAAACCAACAAAGTAAACAGCTTGTGAGGCCTTGGGGCTTTTTAGAACAATAGGAGCAACCTGGATGGGTGGGGGTCAAATTCCCAAAGGACCAGGATTGTTTGTTTTACTTTTCTACAGTTGCTGGGATCTTTAGGCTGGGTGTGGAATCTTTTATTAGTTCCAGCGAAAAGCTGGGGTTCTCTTCCTGCTGCTAGAATGGCATGTGAGACAAGCTATTTTACTGAATTTGCCTCTGCCAAGGGAGTGTTTATGGGATGTTACTATATTGGTACAGTTAATGAATAGTTTATTATTTTGAGTATTTTGAAAGAGTCGCAGTTAAACCCTTTATTTTGTCTGCATTTTAACTGAAGTAAAAAGAATAAAGTGTGTTTTGCTTAAAGTCGATAGTTTGACCAACCGAATTGCATCTGGAATGCAACGCCTTCCATTTACCTTTAAAATAAGAAAAGGTGAGGGTCCAGGCTACCTTCTGAATTTATTATGAGGGGGTTTGGTTGAAGAAAACCATCAATTATCCTTCTGCTTCTTGCTCCTGGTTGGATTCAGCACCATGACCCTTGGTAGGAGCTTGTTCTGGATCATTATCAGCTTCAGAATCATAGCCAGCAGACCCTCCCACCTGCTGAAATGAGACTAGCCTCAAGAATCCTTGAGTTTTCCGGGGTTAGCGGAAGGTGTGGTTACAGGGTATAAAGTATTGGAGTGTTGTGTATAATTTTGGTCACCCTGTCATAGGAAAGACATAGTTAATCTGGAAAATGTACAAAGAAGATTCATGGACCAGTTTGGGCTGAAGGACCTGTTTCCAAGCTGTATTACTCTCTGACTGTATGACATGCCAAGTGTAATGCATCCAGATAGAATGCTTTCTATGGTCCATCTATGAACATTTGTAAGAGTCTTTATGGATGTACAGAATTTCCTTAGCCTCCTGAGGAAGGCTGTCCTTTCTTGACTGTCATGTTGATGTGAGTGCACCAGGACAGGTGGTTTCAATTTTGTGGAAAATCCTGGAAAAAGTTACAGGTGGCAAGGTCTCAGCAGAGGTTATTCAGCGACACAGAGTATGGAAAGGGTCAGGAATATAATTTCTGGCACAGCAGATGAGAGTACATCTCTGAGAAGGGGGGTCAGTCAATGAACATAGTGTGTGAAACAAGGTAAATGAGCTTGCAGGCCAGCTTGAAATTGGCAGGTTGTGAGAGACGTGGGCTGCAAGGGGAACAGGGCTGGGAACTGAATATCCAAGGATACACATCCTGTCAAAAGGACAGGGGCAGAGGGGGCAGGGTCACCTCATCAATATGAAATAAAATTAAATTGAAAGCAAGAAATGATATGATCGGAAGGTGTAGAATCTGTGTGGGTAGAGTTGAGGAGCCATGAAGGAAACAAGACTCTGATTGTAGTTGTGTACATGTCTCCAAGCAATAGTCATGATGAGAGAAAGAAAATAAATTGAGAGATAGAAAAGGCACTTATGAAAGGCACTATTACTGTAATCATACTGGATTTCAATATGCAGGTAGACCAGGAAAAACAGGTCGGTAGTGGATCTCAAGAAAAGGAACTTGTGGAATGCTTCTTTGGAGCAGGTTGTGGTAGACCCCACTGAGGAACAGGCCATGCTTTATTTGGTGATGTGCAATGAGGCAGGCTTGGTTCAGAATCTGAAGGTGAAGGGAAATCTTGAGAGCACTCACCATAAAATGATAGAATTCACGCTGCAGTTTGGGAGTCAGAAATTGGAATGAGGTGTAAAGGTATTACAATTGAGTAAAGGTAACTTCATTGGCATGAGGGTGGAGCTAGCCAGAAACTACAATAACGACAGCACCAATACCTGTAACACCAATACAGGAGTAACAGCACCTACATCTGTAACACCAGTACAGGAGTAACAGCACCTACATCTGTAACACCAATACAGGAGTAACAGCACCAACACCTGTAGCACCAATACAGGAGTAACAGCACCTACATCTGTAACACCAGTACAGGAGTAACAGCACCAAAATCTGTAACACCAGTACAGGAGTAACAGCATCTACACCTGTGACAACAGTACAGGAGGAACAGCACCAACACTTGTAGCACCAGTACAGGAGTAACAGCAGCAACACCTGTAACACCAGTACAGGAGTAACAGCACCAACACCTGTAACACCAGTACAGGAGTAACAGTAGC
>NW_025965945.1:0-2291 GCF_021869965.1 Rhincodon typus | reverse complement strand
AATGAAAAGACGATCTCCATATATCCAACAGTTTGTCCCTGTCTATTCATGGCCTTGAAATTATTCATTCATTTAACTGCACAATCAGTTATTGTAATCTGCCTGCCCATTGATCTGTCAATTTCTCATGCTCTCTAACATCAGTCTTTAAACTACTGACCCTTTAATATCCATTCAACTGTCTTCATTTGGAAAACTATCTGCCCATCTCTATTGATCAATTAATCAACTGCATCAATCTAAATCTGTCCACTCACCATTCTGTGTATGTTTCAACTTTGCATCCATGTCTAGCAATTTACCTATTGATACATCCGTCTCTAAACAAGTATCTCAACGTACCTCATCTATTGAATGATGTGTATTTCGAAACATACTAATTAACTGCCTAGTAATCTGATTTTATCTATCTCTTCAGGTCTATGTGTATTAACTACTGTCATCTATACATAGCTTCATCTCCATCTCACTAATAATCTGTTCTTTTGCCTGTATTTTATCTCTATCTATTTGTACGTCAATCCATTTATCTCTTTTGTTCTGTCAGTTTAGAACTTGATGGGTGCTGACAGTCTCTCGATAGGAATAACTATCCTGATTACGAGTTTACTGAGAGGCACTGCTGTGTCTGTCATCACCTGCCGCCCACTAGTATGTTGTTGGAATTGTCATGCAGGGTTTTGGAAGGAACTATTCCATCCAAAGCTGTTCTTTGAATTTCCCTGTTTGCCAATTTCTGAGAGGAACACAAGAAGGGCTACTGCCTGCCTTTCTGTCGTACAGTCCCATCACCCACAGAGCCAGCCAACATCTTTTCAGCAAAGCCGCTCTGAGCGAGCCATTTTTGCAATGCTGCCTCCTGGGAAGAGCTGCAGCCTCTAAAGGAGGATGTAAAAATAGTGACATTCTTCAAAAGCAAGGCTGGAAAAGCCTCCCCAGGAAAAGCCACAAAGATCTCTCTCCGTTTCTGGGCTATTTCAGGAACTCTCAGTGCTGAGGTGACTGTGCTGTGTTTCTGTGCTGGTAAATGTGAAATGTGCTGGGAGGCTTTCGCGTTTTCACATACCGGCACTGAATTACAGACACACCTTCGACCAATAAAGCAATCCTCACAGTCTGGAGATGTCCCATCAGACAGTGCAGCTTTCTACAAGCCTGGCCACTCGTGCTGTTGTGAAAACGCAGCACCCAGACTGCGCACAGAAAGATCCCACAAACAGCAAGGTTCAGATAATTCATTTTAGATGTTGGTTCTGCAATAAATATGGTCAGGACATGGGGCAACTTCAGATAGCAGCTCACAGTTCCTTCACCCACCCGAAAAGGTGCCTAATGAAACACTTTGTGGGGTTAGGTCACAGGTCAGCAATGATCCTACTGAACAGGCTCGCAGGTAAAGGGGCCTTTTGGTAAATTCAGTGTCTCACTGGGAGTGTCAGTGTTCAGCATCAGGCACAGAAGCCAGAACCGTCCGAAAGAAAGTGCAAGGGCTGGAGCCAATCAGATGTTTTATTGCTTGGTTTGGACCTGCCTTTGGTAAACCCAGCACCAGCTCTCACTGGCACCGATTACTCAACAGCAGTGCATGAGTGGGCAATTCACAATGATCCCGGTCAAACAGACTGCTCAGACACAACATCTCCTTTCAGACATACACCAGCAAGCTTTACTGTGACAGCTAGAGGCACCGTACTGATGAGGAAAACTGTGTCAGTACAGCTGACTTACATCAGCATGGTGAAGCATGGGACATTGTCTCTTACCTGCCTGGAAACAGAATAGAATCTAACCCTGTCTATGCCATGCGCCATTTCAGCCCAGTGAGACCCTAAGAATATACAAACTCGATGTCCATCCCTCACTATTCAGTAATCTAGCCAGTGATTGATTTATAAACATATCAGAAATTTTCTGAAGAAGGGTCTAGGCCCGAAACGTCAGCCTTCCTGCTCCTCTGATGCTGCTTGGCCTGCTGTGTTCATCGAGCTCTACACCTTGTTATCTCTGTATCATTGACCTTTTGTTTCTTTCTCATGGAAGTGAGTGATTCCTGTGAGCAATCTACAGGCATATTTGATCCCCATTTATTTTACATTCTGAGTACAACGTTACTTATAACATACCCACTGTTTTACTCGATGAACAGCAGGACAGTAGGAAGCTCAGAGGAACAGAGGGATCTTGGGGTGACTGCCCACTGATCCCTGAAAGTTTCAGGACAGGTTAATGGGGTAGTTAAGAAAGCATACAAGACACTTGCCCTTTTCAGTTGTGGTATAAATTGTTAGAGC
>NW_025965944.1:87479-90000 GCF_021869965.1 Rhincodon typus | reverse complement strand
ATTCTTTGCATGTACCATTAACAGTTTCTCATGTTTCAGGTTTGTTTCTTACTCCCTGTCATGATGAATGCAGGACCCTTCTTGCCCCCCCTTTAAGACAGCTTTCAACAATGATAAAAACAGTAAGAGTGATGTGAATGGGAGAACAGGGGACAGCTTTCCTCCCTGTCAAGGGCCACATATTGATTACTTTTTGGTTTTCAGGGGCTGTTTTTTCATTATCATTAACTCCCTGCCTGGAGGTTGCATTCATGCAGTAACATTACCTTTTGTTTTTATGTTGACATATGGGGGTGGAATTTGGACTCTTACAGATGTCAGTTTAGGAAACTTCATCAATATCCTTAATAATCCTCAACCTCTACACAAGTACACATTTCCTAAATACCACAGGATTTAAATTGGCACAAGTCAAAAGGCATAGAGAGTAACAAAAGTTTATTCTCTAAACAACTGAAACACACTTCCTCACACAAAAAGCCATTACCATAAACACACCTTCCATAGGTTGCTGTGTCATAGCTCATGTGTTTCTGTCTCATGCACAAAGCTGGAAAATTTTATCAGTTATTACCATTTTTACAGCATCTCAGACACAGATTGGAATCCGAGATTGAGATTTAAATGCAAACAGCTGACATGGTGTTCATTATAATAGCATCCAGTACATTTTCTGGATAGATTTGTACAAAGATACAGATTAGTGCAGACAAATGTTATGTCCGTTACAGTATGAAACAGAAGACGGGATAGTGGACAGCAATTAAACAACTACTTTAATTCTATCGCCACAAAAGACACAAAGAATCCTCCAGAAATGCCAGGGAAGCAAACATCCACTGGGAAAGAGGAAATGAGGAAATTAAGATGAGTTAAAAAGAATCCCTGGAGAAATTAATGCGACTGAAAATGGATAAATCCCAGAGCCTGATAATCTATATCCCATGATAGGAAAGGATGTGGAAACAGTGGATATGCTGGTTGTCATATGTAGGCTCTAGAACAGCCCTGTAGGCTCTAGAACAGCCCTGGCAGGCAGGAGCATGGCAAATGTTAACTCCACTGTTTAAAGAAGGACAGAGCGAAAACCAGGAATTCCAGACCGGTTAGCCCAATAGCAGTAGTAGGAAAAGTGATGGTGTCTGTCATAAAGAATTTGATAAGAGGATACAAAAATTTACAGCAGGATTACACATTTTCAACTTGAAAGGGAAATCATGTTTGACAAACCCACTGGAGCTTTTTGATGAAGTTGTCCACTTTGGTCAGAAAAACAGAATGGCAGTGTATTTTTTCAAATGATGAGAGATTGGGAAATGGTTGATGTACAATGGGACCTGGGTGTCCTGGGCAGGTACAGTAAGCAGATAGGATGGTAATTGGTTTGTTGGCCTGCGATCGGGTTTCGAGTATAGGGGCGGGCATGTCTTCCTGCAGTTGTGGTGAAACCAAAGCTGGAATATTGTGTGCAGTTTGGGTCTCTTTATCCAAAAAGTGAATGAACTCACCAGAAAGGAAGTGTAGCAAAGGCTAACCAGACTGATTTCCGGGATGGGATGTTTGTCGTACGAGGAGAGATCGGGTCAGCCGAACGATAGAAGAACGTGACAGGATATGATTGAAACATAAAATTCTGACAGGGCTGGACAGAGTGGTCACAGGGAGGATGTTTTCTCTTGGCTGGGATTGACCAGAATAAAAGGGATCACAGTCTCAGGATATGGGTAGGCATATGACTGAGATGAGGAGAAATGTCTTCACTCAAAAGGTAGTGAACCTGAGGAATTCTCTGGCACAGAAGGCTATGGAGGTGAAGTCGCTTAATACATTTCAGAAAGAAATTTATAGATTTCTGGAAGTTAAAGCTGTTGAGGGGTATGTGGAGAGAGCAGGAGTATGGCATTGACATAGAGGATCAGCCATGATTGTGCTGAATGAAGTGAACTCAATGGCCTTCTCTTGTTCCTATATTCTACGTTTCTGTAACTCCTGAAAATACGCAGCCTTAAGCCAGAGATACCAGAATCATGCGAGTAATTCATGACCCCATTGATTTCAAGTTTCTCCAGCTCTCCCATCTTTGCAGCCACCATCACCCTTTCCCACTCGAGCTATCTCTCCTTTGCTGCCTCTCACCTTGCAGGCTCCCAGTCTTCACCAAGCCCCTCATGGGTTCTCAGTTTCACTGCCAAACCCCCGCAGAGGCAGCAAACAGCTGACTGCCTCACAATATCCACCTCGCAATAACAGAACAGCTGTCCCCAGTCTGGCTTGTCCTCCCAACTTCAGGAAAACAGCAGCTGGTTCCCAGTCTCTAATCCCAGCCCCTGATCCCAGACCCACTCCCCGGGGAGTCCCACAGTGCCGGCTACAATGCTGAATGGCTCCTCCAATCACATGCTACTCCTCTCCTGCTAGTGAACCTATCAGCAGCAAGCAAAGGAGACATCCAGTTTGTGATTGGAGAAACAAAAACAAAGTTGCTGGAAAAGCTCAGCAGGTCTGGCAGCATCTGTGAAGG
>NW_025965944.1:0-2479 GCF_021869965.1 Rhincodon typus | reverse complement strand
TGTTATCTCAGATTCTCCAGCATCTGCAGTTCCTACTACTCCCTCAAATTATTGCCTCTTTTTCTATCCTTCCTATAGCATCTAAAACCCGGAATATTGAGCTGCCTGTCTTGTCCATTTCTCAGCGAAGTTTCTGTAATAGCTGTGACGTCCCAATCCCGTGTTCTTAAACATGCCCTGAGTTCATCAGCCTCACCTGTAAGACCCCTTGCATTGAAATAAATGCAATTTAGTTCTTCAGAGTTACTGCATACTCTCTCACTTGTCTTTTCTAATTGCCATGCTCTCCTCACGTTCAGAACATTCCCCATCAATCGAAAGAACTGCGGATGCTGTGAATCAGGAATAAAAACAAAGTTGCTGGAAAAGCTCAGCAGGTCTGGCAGCACATGTGAAGGAAAAAACAGCGTTAATGTTCGGGTCCGGTCCAGAACTGAGGAAGGGTCACCGGACCTGAAACGTTAACTCTGTTTTTCACCTTCACAGATGCTGCCAGACCTGCTGAGCTTTTCCAGCAACTTTGTTTTTATTCCCCATCAATTCTTCTGTTTACACTGCTGCTTAGAATTCCTCCACGCCCCCTCTCTGTCAGTATAAAGTCTCCCTTAAAGGAATGAGCAAGTTGCCCTGCCAAGATATTGATCCCTTTCCAATTGACATTCGACCCATCCTGTCTGAACAGGTCTTTCTATGCCAAAAGTATTCCAACTGTCCAAAAACCTGAATCCTTGAACAATACACAGCTGCTCACCACTGATTTGTCTCCTTTAACCTTTTGTTTCTTCCCTTGTTTGAGTTTGGCATTGGGAGTAAACCAGAAATGACTACTTTCAAGGTTCCATTTTTTAATCTTCTACCTAACCTCTCAAACTCACTCTGCACTGCTTTAATCTTTTCCCTAAAAATGTCATTCCTACCAATGTGTACAATGATTTCTGGCTTCTCAATCCCACGTTTAACAATATCCTTGAAATGTTTTGCGGTGTCCTTAATCCTAGCACCAGGAAAGCAACAAGCCATGCTAAATTTATGCTCACTGCCACAGAATCTTCTGTCTACGCCCCTGACAGTAGAGCCCCTATAACAATAATTCTATTAAATCTCGTCAAATGCTGCCTAACATAAGAATTATTTCAAGTATCCAATAACTGACTGCCCCTTCCATTTTCCTCCGAGAGACTATCCCCTTCTATAGTTTCCAAAACTGAATATCTGTTTGATAGAGGAATAGCCACTGGACACTTTGGAACTACCATATTGTGCCTTTGTTTAAGAAGGTATGTAGGGAGAAGCCTAGGAACTATAAATTTGAGAGTCTGACTTCAGTGGTGGCTAAGTTGCTGGAGGTGATTCTGAAAAGATTTACGTGCACATTGAGAGGCAAGGAATGATTAGGGATAGTCAGCATAGTTTTATGTGAGAGAAATAGTGTGTCACAAACTTGATTGAGTTTTTTGAGGAAGTAACCAGGAAAATTGATGAGGGTGCAGTGATGTATGTTGTTTACTTAGACTTTAGTAAAGCGTTTGACAAGATTCCGCATGGTAGACTAATTAGTAAAGTTAGATAACGTGGGATTCAGGGTGAGCTTGCGAATTGTATACAAAATTGGCTTAATGGCAGAAAACTAAGTGGTGGTGGAGGGTTGCTTTTCAGACTGGAGGCCTGTTAATGGTGGTATTCCACAGGGATCGTGCTGGGTCCTCTTGTTTGTCATTTACAGAAATGATTTAGATAAGAAGGCATGGTTAGTAAATTTGCAGATGACACCAAAATTGGTGGTATAGTGGACAGTGAAGAAAGATATCTAAGATTACAAAGGTATCTTGAATAATTGGGCCAATCGTCTCAGGCTTGGCAGATGGAGTTTAATTTGGATAAATGTGAGATGTTACATTTTGGTAAAATGAATAATGGCAGGACTTATACAATTAATAGTAGGACCCTGGGTAGTGTTGTAGAACAAAGAGACCTAGGAATTCATATGCATAATTCTTTGAAGGTTGCATCCCATATAGACAGGGTGGCTAAGAAGGCATTTAGCACGCTTGCTTTCGTTGCTCGGACCTTCTGAGTATGGGAGTTGGGGCAGCATGTTGAGGTTGTACAGGATGTTGGTGAGGCCTTTTCTGGTGTACTGTGTCCAGTTCTGTTCACTTTGTTATAAGAAGGATATTATTAAGCTAAAGAGGGTCCAGAAAAGATTTACCAGGATGTTGCCAGGAATAGAGGATTTTTGTTATAAGGAGAGGCTGGATAGGCTGAGACTTTATTCACTGGAGCATAGCAGATTGAGAGGGTGACCTTAAAGAAGTTTATAAAATAATGAGGGATATAGATAATGTTAATGGCAGGTGTCTTTTCCATAGAGTTGTGGATTTGAAGACTAGGAAGCATATTTTTAAGGTGAGAAGGGAGCGATTTTAAAAAAGACTTGGAAGGGCAACTTTTTTTTCCGCACAGAGTAGTTTGTGTGTGG
>NW_025965943.1:87736-90000 GCF_021869965.1 Rhincodon typus | reverse complement strand
GGTGCCACACTCAGTCAAATCCAGCCTTGATCTCCACCTCACATTTGGAATTCAGCTCTTTTGTCTATGTTTGAACCAAGGCCGTAATGAGATCAGGAGCCGAGTGGTCCTGGTGGAACACAAACTGGGCATCACTGAGCAGGTGCTGCTTGATATCACTGATGACACCTTCCATCACTTTACTGGTGTTTGAGAGTAGACTGGTGGGGCAGTAATTGGCCAGTTGGATTTGTCCTGCCTTTTACATACAGGACATACTTGAGCAATTTTCTACATTGTGGGATAGATGCCAGTGTTGTAACTGTACTGGAACAGCTTGGTTAGGGAAGCATCAAGTCCTGGGGCACAAATCTTCAGTACTATTGCCGGAATGTTATCAGGGCACGTAGCCTTTGCAGTATCCAGTGTCTCCAACCGGTTCTTGATATCACATGGAGTGAATCGAATTGGCTGAAGACTGGTATCAGTAATACTGGGGATCAATGGAGGAGGCCAAGATGGATCATCCACTTGGCACTTCTGGCTAAAGATTGCTGCGAAAGCTTCAGCCTTATCTTTTGCACTGATGACCTGGGTTCTTCCATCATTGAGGATGGGGATATTTGTGGAGCCTCCTCCTCTAGTGAATTGTTTCACCGTCCACCACCATTAACAACTGGATGTGGTAGGACTGCACAGCTTGGATCTGATGCATTGGTTGTTGGGATCGCTTTGCTCTATCTATCACTTGCTGCTTATGCTGTTTGATGACTTCAACAGGTTGACACCTCATCTTCACATCTGCCTGGTGCTGCTCCTGGCGTGCCCTCCTACACTCTCCATTGAATCAGGGTTGATCCCCTGGCTTGATGGTAATGGTTGAGTAGGGGATATGGTAATGGTTGAGTAGGGGATATGCCATGCCATGAGGTTACAGATTGTGCTGGTGTACAATTCTGCTGCTGTCAATGGCCCACTGCACCTCATGGATGCCCAGTCTTGAGTTGCTAGATCTGTTCAAAGTCTGTCGCATTTAGCACAGTGATAGTGCCACACAACACGATGGAAGTTATTCTTAATGTGAAGGCTGGACTTTGTCTCCACAAGGACTATGTAGTGGTTGCTCTAACCGGCATGGTCCTGGACAAATGCATCTGCAGCTGACAGACTAGTAAGGATGAGGTCAAATATATTTTTTCCTCTTGTTTGTTTTCTCACCACCTGCTGCAGACCCAGTCTAGCAGCTATGTCCTTTAGGATCTGACCAGCTCGATTAGTAGCCCTACTGCCAAGCCAGTCTTGGTGAAGGACATTGAAATCCCCCACCCAGAGTATATTTTGTGCCATGGCCATTCTCAGTGCTTCCTCTAAGTGTTCAACATTGAGGAGTACCAATTCATCAGCTGAAGGAGGATGATAACAAAGCAATCAGCAGGAGCTTTCCTTGCCCATGTTTAACGTGAAGCCAGGAGACTTCATGGGATCTGGAGTCAAAGTTGATGACTCCCAGGGCAACTCCCTCCTGACTGTATACCACTGTGCTGCTACCTATGCTGGGTCTGTCCTGCCAGTGGGACATGACATGTCCAGGGATGGTGATGGTGGTATCTGGAACATTGGCTGTAAAGTATGCACAGGCCTTGAGGAGACAAAGTCCTGCAATCACATTCAGGATACCCTCCATCATGTTGTATCACTGTGCTAAATGGATGGACATCAAACAGATTTAAATACTCGAGATGCATGAAGTGCTGGAGGCCATCACCAGCAGCACAGTTGTGGTCTAATATAACATGCACTCTTATGGATTATCATATTACTCCGCCGAACAATTTTATAATTAACTTCAAGTCAGGGAGTCAGGAAGATTGAAGGACATTTTAGGAGCAGACCTGAAAATAATGTATTAATCTCGTGAAACTGAAAAACAGGACTAACTACATACCAAATAGGATAAGCAATAAGTGATACATACACATACATACACACACACACACACAAACACTCTCTCTCTCTCACCCACACACGCAGAAGACACACACTCTTCTCACCCACGCACACACGTACACACACATACATACTCTCACCCACGCACGCACACACACTCTCTCATCCACGCACGCACACACACACTCTGCCCGACACACACATACACAAACACACACACACACACACTCGGCCGGATACACACACACACCACGACACAGACACGCTTCCCTCCCACACACTGCCAGGACACACACACACTGCCAGGACACACACACACTACCACCCCAACACACACA
>NW_025965943.1:0-2736 GCF_021869965.1 Rhincodon typus | reverse complement strand
TTTACTTATCAATTCTGTGTCTGATACTATCTCCCTCACTAACACCTGAAGGAAGAGTGAGGCTCTGAAGGCTTGTGTTTTCAAATAAACCTGTTGGAATATAACCTGGTGTTGCGTGATTTTTGACAAATATCTCAGCAAGGGGCCCAGCAATCACTTCTCTAGCTTCCCACAGAGTTCTATGGTACACCTGATCTGGTCCTGGGTATTTATCCACACTTATGCATTTTAAAACATCCAGCACCTCCTCCTCTGTAATATGGACATTTTTCAAGATATCACTATTTATTTCCCCAAGTTCTCTAGCTTACATATTCTTCTCCACAGTAAACACTGACATAAAATATTCATTTAGTATCTCCCCCATCTCCTGAGGTTTGAGACATAGGTGGACTTGCTGATCTTTAAGGGGCCTTATTCTCTCCTTTGTTACTCTTTTGTCCTTAATATATTTATAGAATCCCTTTGGATTCTCCATAACCCTTTTTGCCAAAACTATCTCATATATCCCCTTTTTATCATCCTGATTTCCCTCCTACATATACTACTTTTCTCCTCTTCCAGGGATTCACTTGATCTCTGCTGTCAATACCTAACATTTGCTTCCTTCTTATTCTTGACCAAAACCTTAACTTCTCTAGTCATCCAGCATTCTACACCTCCCAGCCTTGCCCTTCACCCTAACAGGAAGGCACTGTCTCTGGACTCTCGTTATCTCATTTTTGAAGGCTTCCCATCTTCTAGCCGCCCCTTTTCCTGCGAATATCCGCACCTCCCCCAACCCCGCAATCAACTTTTGAAAGTTCTTGCCTAATACCATCAAAATTAACCGTCCTCCAATTTCCAACTTAAACTTTTAGATCTGGGCTATCCTCTTCTATCATTATTTTAAAACTAATAGAATTATGGTTGCTGGCCCCGAAGTGTTCCCCCACTAACACCTCAGTCACCTGCCCTGCCTTATTTCTCAAGCGTACGTCAAGTTTTGCACCTTCGTTATTTGGAACATACACATATTGCATAAGAAAATTTTCTTATACACACTTAAATTCCTTTCCATCCAAGCCCTTAACACTATGACAGTCCCAGTCTATGTTTGCAAAGTTAAAATCCCCCACTGTAACCACCCTATTATTCTTACAGATAATTGAGATGTCCTTACAAATTTGTTTATCAATTTCCTACTGACTAATGGGTGGTCTATAGTTCAATCCCAATAAGGTGATCATCCCTTTCTTATTTCTCAGTTCCACCCAAATAACTTCCCTGGACATACTACCAGGAACATCTTCCCTAAGTATAGCTGTAACGTTATCCCTAATCAAAAATGCCACACCCCTCCTCTCTTGCCCCCTCCTCCAACCTTTCTATCCTTCCTATAGCATCTGTACTCTGGAACATTAAGCTGCCAGTCCTGTCCATCCGTAGCCACATATCTGTAACTGCTGTGGTATCCCAGTCCCGTGTTCCCAACCATACCCCGAGTTCATCTGCCTTATCTGTTAGGCCTCTTGCATTCAAATAAATGCAGTTTATCAGTCCTACCTCATTCTTCTCTTTGTTCCTGCCTGCCCTGACTATTTGATCTACTCCTTTGCCCAACTGTACCAGTCTCAGACTGATCACTTGCCTCATTATCTCCCTGGGTCCCCCCCGCTTACTAGTCTAAATCCTCCCGAGCAGCTCTCGCAAATCTCCCCGCCATTATATTAGTCACCTTCTAATTCGGGTGCAACCCATCCTTCTTATACAGGTCACTTCTATCCCAGAAGAGATTCCAATGATGCAAAAATGTGAATCCTTCTCCCCTACACCAGTTCCTCAAATCTACCCATCTATTCATATCCTCAATAGCTCATGGCACCGGGAATAATCCAGATATTACTACCCTCGAGGACCTACGTGTTATCCTGCCTAACTTGCTATATTCTCTCCTCAGAATCTCGTCCTTTTCTCTTCCTATGTCATTAATTCCAACATGTACAATGATCTCTTGCTGGTTCCTCTCCCCTTTGAGAGTATTCTGCATCCACTCCAGAATATCCTTGATCCTGGATCGAGGGAGGCAACAGACCACTATGCTGTCTCACTGTCTGCCACAGAAACATCCGTCTGTGCCTCTGACTATAGAGTCCGCTAACACAATCGATCGCTTGGAACTTGGCATTCCCCTTGTTACATTAGAGCTAATCTCAGTACTAGAAATCTGGCGGTCAGTGCTACATTCCCCCGAGAGTCCATCATCCCCTACATTTTCCAAAATAGCATACTTCCTTGAGATGTGCACAGCCACAGGAGACCCTTGCATTACTTGTCTGGTATACGTTATGAAACAATGAGAAATATAAATATTTAAAATTGGAACTCATAGCAGCAGCAGCAAATACTAGGACTATAGTCATGAATCAGATGGCAAAATTGCATTTCAGTATTACAGTAGCAGAGCTTCTTACTACTTTTAAGCATTAAAAATAATCTCAATGTTAATATGGTGACTAAGGCCCATTAAACGATATAGTACCCTTTGAAATTTAAGAACTTCGATAGTTATCACATAAAAAGGGACAATATTCAAAATATGGCCTAGTACTGGTCTGACACAAAGTATAGATTTTTCTCGTTTCTACACACTGCTCTATGCCAATGAATCCCAAAACATATTTTCTCTTAAAGTAGCATCTCAGCAATGGTCATCGTCTTTTGATAACTCCTACATTATAATGTCCAAGTCCTTAT
>NW_025965942.1:88200-90000 GCF_021869965.1 Rhincodon typus | reverse complement strand
TCCACTACCCTCTCCAGCAATGCATTCCACGCCCGGACCACTCTCTGAGTAAAGAATTTACCTCTGACGTCTCCCCTATGTCTACCTCCACTCACTTTAAAACTATGCCCCCTCGTAATAGTTACCTCCACCCTAGAAAAAAGTCTCTGGCTGTCCACTCTATCTATACCTCTCATCATTTTGTACACCTCTATCAAGTCACCTGTCATCCTTCATCGCTCTAAAGAGAAAAGCCCTAGCTCTCTTAACCTTTCCTCGTAAGACCTTCCCTCCATTCCAGGCAACATCCTGGTAAATCTCCTCTGCACCTTTTCTAACGCTTCCACATCTTTCCTGTAATGAGGCGACCAGAACTGGACACAATACTCCGGATGTGGACGAACCAGGCTTTTGTATAGCTGGAGCATAACTTCAGGTCTCTTGAACGCAATCCCTCTATTAATGAATAGTATAGTATAATGTAGAGTATGCAGGGTAGTTTGATCTTAGTAGGATAATAGGTTGGTGCAACATTGTGGGCCGAAGGGCCTGTACTGTGCTGTACGGTTCTACGTTCTATGTTCTATGTTCTATGATCATATTGAATAGCGGAACAGGTTGAAAGGGCCAAATGGCCTATTCCTGCTCCTAATTTCTATATTTCGAAGTGAAGACTAAACCCTATTGATAATTCCCATCAAACTTTCTCAACGACCTCTTGCTCAGGTTGAATAAGATTGTGTGAACCCCTGGCTTTCTGAGTAACCCTTGCAGAATTGCTTTTCAGAGTGTCCCAAGACTGCCACAACTTTACAACAGCCCCTCTTCTCCTGAACCCACCAGCTCGGCATACATTTCCTCTAAAAGCAGTTGCTTTTGATGCATTAGCCACTCCCATCATACCCCCTTTGAGATTAGTGACAGTGCTTTCAGATATCTCAGTCAGACCTCACCCTAGATTTCTGTCTTCAAAGCTCAACTTTGTGGTATTGTTTTCAGCCACTTCTCCAAATCTTTAGTCAATACTAGACTCATGACCTCTTCATGATTCCAATCAAGAAAGAAAAACCTGTATAACACTGAAAAGAAAACATGCATGATCTCAGGGTATTCTAAAGCGCATAGAGTCATGGAATCATAGAGATGTACAGTACGGAAAAAGACCCTTCGGTCCAACTTGCCCATGCCGAACAATATTCTACATTACAGCCAAATGAGCTGCTTTGGGTTGCAGTCATTGTTGTATTGTAAGACAAGCGCAGCAAAGATCACACAAACAACAATGTGTCGATGATCCGATATTCTGTTTTGAAGGTGTTGGTTGAGGGATAAATGTTGTTCAGGACACCAGAGGAAACACCACTGCTATTCGAGAAAGTAGTGACTTGGCATCATTTACATTTGCAGGGGAAAGATATCTGATATCTTATCGAAAGAACAACTCCTCAAACAGTACACCATTTCCTTAATATTGGTATGGGTACATCAACCTAGATTTATGCAGAGATACTAGGAACTGCAGATTAAAATTGAATCAGAGATAGTAGGAACTACAGATTAAAATTCTGCCCCTATGATGCTGCTTGGCCTGCTGTGTTCATCCAGCCCTGCACCTTGTTGTCTTAGATTTATGCAGAGGTGGGATTTGCAAACCTAAATTTCTGACACCAACACCATGCTGTCCACTCAAGCTGAGGCCTTGTTTTTAGTCAGCTAATCTATTCCAAAGGCTTTGTTCACTCCCTGTCACATTAATCTCTTTTGAGCAATTTCCATTGTTTCACCTGAATTTATAATTTTATGAGAGATAGTAGGAACTGC
>NW_025965942.1:27673-43200 GCF_021869965.1 Rhincodon typus | reverse complement strand
GCAGGAACTGCAGATGCTGGAGAATCTGAGATAACAAGGTGTAGATTAAAAGGTGTTTCTTGTGACCACCAGCATCTGCAGTTCCTGCTATCTCTGAAACAGTTATGTGGAGTTAACAGTTTACAAAGTACTTTATTGGTTGTGAAACACTTTGAGATGTCTGGTGGTCACAAGAAACACCTTTTAAATACAAGTGATTTCTTTATGCAGGATGCACATCAGCCATGATGTAGTTGAGGGGGTAAAACTTGCCCAAAGGATTGGATAATGTCCATTTCTACAGACCATGTTTGCCCCTTCCTGCAGCTGCTGAGAGGGGCAATAATTGGTTGAAATGTTCCCTGGATAGATACTCACGCTGCTTTTGTCGTCTCAGTAATTGGATTCTGGGTGAGAAGGTTCATGGGTGAATCTCTTTTTTTAAACATTTTCCAATCATCCTGCTCAGAGATTTTATTACACACCTCTGGAGAAAGTGGGATATGAAACCATGTCTCCTAGCTCACATGAAAACTGAAAGAACTGTGGATGATGCTGCTTCCCCCAACTCTGATTTGTCTTCCCAGATGCTGCCATACCTGCTGAGCTTTTCCAGCAATTTCTGTTTTTGTCTCCTTGCTCACAGTTAGGGACATTACCACTGCACCACAAGAGCCCTATGGGTGACTCTCTTCACTGACCAGCAATTAAGGCCCTAAAGTAGTCAATGAATAACTCAGCTTACCAACTCCCTGATCTCCTGACTCCCCAGTGGGAGAGAAAGGTGGCTAGATTTCTGACTGGCGAAGCTGGCTGCTGAGAAGGACAGAAATGAAGCTCCAATTGCCTCCATCTGAGGGCTTTCGAAAGCATGAATGATGGGCAAGTGGGTGGCCTCTGAGAGCTAACCCACTGCTCTCACGTCTGACCGTTGTCCCACAGACTCCAGGCCTATGAGAAGCCAAGGGAAAAGTCTTGCCTTTTCACCTCTGAACCCCTGAGGAGTAGACCTTAACTGACAGCTTATGCTTCTTCTCCGTGGATCTCCGAGGTGTGTGTGTGTGTGTGTGGCAGGGACTTCCAGAAACAGAAATCAATCCGCAATCCATGTTGATATGTCAGGAATGATACAGTGGCTGTGTGTGTGCACACAACCTAGAGGTAATGTTAATTGGCAGCCAATCAGGTACTTCAATGGCAGTGATAGTAGGAACTGCAGATGCTGGAGAATCTGAGATAACAAGGTGTAGAGCTGGATGAACACAGCAGGCCAAGCAGCATCAGAGGAGCAGGAAGGCTGACGTTTCGGGCCTAGACCCTTCTTCAGAAATGGGGGAGGGGAAGGGGGGTTCTGAAATAAATAGGGAGAGAGTGGGAGGCGGATAGAAGATGGATAGAGGAGAGGATAGGTGGAGAGGAAACAAACAGGTCCAATGGCAGTGTTGGCTCGACACTGACAGCTGTGAGCAACCATGTCTGTGCATTCGTTGGAGATCACACAGTTTCAAGCACTAACGTCACCACATAGAATTTATCTGTGAGATCATGTGCAGATACATTAGTGTATGATTTTAAAGTGGGTCTCAGTAGTTGGGGGGAAAGGATGTCGGATTGGTGTGTGGGTGGTGGGGTGTCCCCAGATTAAGAAAGGAAGAGGAGGAGAGTCCATGAGCCTGGAATCCCTCTCACCCTCCGTCGTCCATCCAAAAGTACCCCCATTTCCTGGGTCCTCAGTGCCTCCCTGGCCTGCTATCCTCCCTGGCCAGTTCTCTTTCTCATCAGACTTCCCTTAGGTTCTCTGCTGGATCCCGATCTCCTCTTCTATCTTTTACTGGGTCCTACTGATGTCTCCCCATCCGCATCACAACTCTTCAAACCACACCCCACCCTCCATCCTGCATCTCTCCCTTCACCCCACTCTGAACACTCCCTTCCAAAATCTTTACACGCATATTTCAGTGCAGCACATAGCATGCATGCGTCGGTGTCAGCGAATGCAGTGTACAGTGGCATGATGGCTCAGTGGTTAGCACTGCTGCCTCACAGCACCAGAGACTTGGGTTCGATTCCAGCCTTGGGTGACTGTCTGTGTGGAGTTTGCACGTTCTCCCCGTGTCTGCGTGGGTTTCCTCCGGTTTCCACCCACAGCCCATAGATGTGCAGGCTAGGTGGATTAGCCGTGCTAAATTGTCCCATAGCGTTCAGGGATGTGTAGATTAGGCGAGTTATAGGGGGATGGGTCTGGGTGGGATGCTCTGAACATCGGTGTGGATTTGTTGAGTTGAAGGGCCTGTTTCCACACTGTAGGAATTCTATGATATTCAATAAAGTCACTGCTCATTCTTCCAAACTCTAATGAGTCCAAGCCCAATCTAGTTGAAGGGTCCTGACCCGAAACATCAGCTTTCCTGCTCCTCTGATGCTGCCTGGCCTGCTGTGTACCTCCAGCTCCATACTGTGTTATCCCAGCCTAGTTAACCTCTTTTCTTTAGGAAAAGAATCCCCCTTATATGGGATCAGCCCAGGGAGTGTTCTCTGGACTGCCTCCAATGATATTATACCTTTCTTTAGATAATGGGCCCAAACTGTCACTGTTCACAGTATTCCAGCTGTGGTCTGACTATGGTGTTGTAAACTTTTAGCAAAAGATTCCCTTTCATTTGAAACAAAGGCAACATTCCACTTGCCTTCCTTGTTACTTGCTGAACTTGGATGTGAGGCTGGCTGCTGTTTGTGTACAGTGGCACAGTGGTTCGCACTGCTGCATCACAGTACCAGGTGACCCAGGGTCAAATCCTGCCTTGGGTGACTATCTGTGTGAAGTTGCACATTCTCCCTGTGCCTGTGTGGATTTCTGATCAGTGCTCTCATTTCCTCCCACAGTCCAAAGATGTGCAGGCTAGGTTGGTTTGCAAGGTTACAGAGGTGACTCTGGATGAGACGTTTAGAGGTTCTGTGTAGATCCGATAGGCCATATGGCCTGTATCTGCGCTGTAGGAATTCTGTGAGTGTCATTTTGTAATGGAATGCTTTCAAAGGGACTTGGTTAAGCAACCATGTTTGAGGGTAAAATGGCTCTGAGCCTGCCTATCCTCCCTTGAACAGTTGAATAAACAGAGCTGTGTGATTATCTCAAAAAGTGCAGTTAAAAGGCAAAACTACAGCTATTCCCTCCTGTTTAGAAGTTAATCTGCATTTATATAAAATGCAGTGATAAACACCAGGGCATTTCAATGTTGGCTGGGAAAGGACAATGCACATTATTGACAATTTGAGCAGACAATAGACATGAATCCTGTGCGCATATTCATTATTTTGGTGAGATGAATTAACCATGAACTGCAACAGAAATAATCTGGATAGCACAGTGTGGAGCTGGAGGAACACAGCAGGCCAGGCAGCATCAGTGGAGCAGGAAAGATCTTCACCCTGATATAAAATGTGACTTTGCAATTATCTAACTTTGGCCTTTATAACCTCTTGGACTCTGATCTTTACAAAACCACATTTTGTGAATTTGTTCCAGTTCTCTACACGATTAAATCCATTTTCTTCCCACAGTTGTTACCACTCCTGCTGAGTTTTGTCAGCAATTTCTGTTTTTGTTTCAGATCCCCAGCATCCACAGATCTTTGTTTCATTTTACCATTAAATCCTTCAGTGCCCCTGCACCAGATAGGACAGGAATTATGTTGCTAGCAGTCAGTGACAGGATTGAGACTGAGTTATTGTAAACAACTGACGTCAGGAGCTGAGAATCTTAGAATTAAAATTAGCCTTTATTGTCATATATACTCAATGAGTGTAGTGAGAGGTTTATACGTTGCCACCAACAGCGCCATCTTAGATACAAAGGGTACCTGGGTATAGCTTCTTTGGTTACAAGGTCTTAGAAAATGGAGAAATAAAATGTCCAGAGTTGCAGAAATAAAAGTTCAGAATAGCAGTCTTCCAATCCAGACCAAATGGACACCTAGCCTCCTGTCTGAACCAAGCCTTGGCTCCAGGCTGCGCTGGGCATGACCGTGAGGATCATGAGACTGGGAGATCACTTCGGACCACCACAGTGAGCCAGGAGGACACCTGAGAGGCTATGCAGGGAGGCTGTTACACCAAGTCTGAGCTAAAGAGACTACATAAAATGTGTAAGGAATATTTAAGTGAGATATTCAAAATTACGAGGGATTCTAATGAAGAAACTTGACACCATCTAGCACAAAGCAGCCGCTTGATTGGCACCACATCCACAAGTATCCATTCCCTCCACCACCGACAGTCAGTAGCAGCAGTGTGTACTATCTACAAGATGCACTGCAGAAATTCATTAAAGATCCTCAGACAGCACCTTCCAAACCCATGACCACTTCCATCTAGAAGGACAAAGGCAGCAGGTACATGGGAATGCCATCAGCTGCAAGTTCCCTTCCAAGCCACTCACCATCCTGACATGGAAATATATTGCTGTTCCTTCACTGCTGCTGAGTCAAAATCAAGGAATTCAGTCCCAAATAGCTTTGTGGGTCAACCTACAACAAACGGCCCCAGCCTATTCAGCCTCTCCCTAGAGCACAAACCCTCCAACCCTGGCAATATCCTTGTGTATCTTTTCTAAACCCTTTCAAGTTTCACAACATCCTTCCTATAGCAGGAAGGCCAGAATTGAACACAGTATTCCAAAAGTGGCCTAAGCAATGTCCTGCACAGCCTCAATATTACCTCTCTACTCCTATGCTCAATACACTGACCCATAAAGGCAAGTTCCTTCTTCACTATCCTGTCTACCTGAGACTCCGCTTTCAAAGAACTAAGAACCTGCACTCCAAAGTCTCTTTGTTTGACAACACTCCCCAGGCACCTTACCATTAAGTTTATAAGTCCTGCCCTGATTTGCCTTTCCAAAACACAGCACCTCACATTTATCTAAATTAAACTCCATCTGCCACTCCTCGGCCCTTTGGCCCATCTGATCAATGTCCCATTGTAGTCTGAGGTAACCTTCTTCGCTGTCCACTACACCACCAATTTTGCTGTTATCTGCAAACTTACTAACCATACCTCTTATGTTCACAGCCAATTGAAGGAAGGCTGATTTTCATGGTGGACCAGGCTGTGTTCGCAAGTCTCTGTAATTTCTTGTGGTCTTAGGTAGAGCAGTTGGCATACCAAGCTGTGATGCATCTGGATAGCATTCTCTCTATGGTGCGTCTATAAAAATTGGTAAGAGTCTAGGCTAGAGTAGTCGACTATTGATTCAGAAATTTGAGTAATGTCCTGGGAACAAAGGTTTGAATCTTGCCTTGGCAGATGGTGGGATTTGAATTCATTTTAAAAATTAAGAGTCTAATAATGATCATGAAACTGTTGTTGATTTGTCAAGGGGAGAAATCCATCTGGTTCATGAATGTCCTTATCTGGTCTGGCCAACATGTGATTCCAAACCAACTCTATTCTGGGCAACTAGGGATGGGCAACAAGTGCTGGTCCAGCCAGCAACTCCCATATCCCATGAATAATTAATGAACAAAATGCTATTCACAATATACGTTAATGATTTGGATGAGGTAACAAAATGTAACATCTCCAAGTTTGCAGACGATACCAGATTGGATGGTGGATGAACTGTGACAAGGATGCAGAGATCCTTCAGCATGATCTCGACAGGTTGGGTGAGTGGGCAAATCAATGGCAGATGCGGCATAATTTGGATAAATGTGAGGTTATTCACCTCGGAAGGAAAAACAAGAAGGCAGGTTATGACTTGAATTGCTGTAAATTGGTAGAGGGGAGTGTGCAGTGGGACCTGGGTGTCCTGTGCACCCGTCCCTGAAGGTAAGCATGCAGGTACAGCAGGAGGTAAAGAAGGTAAATGGTATGTTGGCCTTCATTGCGAGAGGTTTCGAGTACAGGAGCAGGGATGTGTTGTTGCAGTTATACGGGGTCTTGGTTTAGTGTCCTTTTCTGAGGAAGGATGCTCTTGCCCTCAAGGGAGTGCAGTGAAGGTTTACCAGTCTGATTCTGGGAGTGGTGGGTCTGACATATGAGGAAAGATTGGCTAGTTTGGGATTGTTTTCGCTACAGTTCAGATGAATGAGGGGGGGATCTCATACAGGCTTATAAAATTCTAACAGGACTGGAGAGTGTAGATGCAGGGAGGATGTTCCCAATGGTGGGTGTGTCCAGAATCAGGGGTCATAGTATGAGGATTCAGGGTAGATGATTTAGGATGGAGATGTGGAGACATTTCTTCACCCAAAAAGTGGTGAGCCTGTGGAATTCATTACCGCAAGAAGTAATTGATGCTAAAACATTGAATGTATTCAAGAGGCAGCTAGATATAGCACTTGGGGCAAATGGGATCAAAGGTTATGGGGAGAAAGCAGGATGAGGCTATTGAATTAGACAATCAGCCATGATCGTGAAGAATGGCAGAGCAGGTGTGAAGGGCTGAATGGCCTCCTCCTGCTCCTATCTTCTATGTTTCTATCACCCCCGAGCAAGCTAGCCATAACTTTATGAGCCCTTATTCAGGTGTATTCCACCAGATGGCTTAATTATTTACAAATAACCCCATCAAACCTGTTAATCACCTGAAAAAAAAATTAATCAGGTCGGTCTTATTCAAAGGAATACAAACCAAGTCTACAGCCTGTCTTCAATATGTAGCTCCTGTGGTTATTTTAATCAACCCATCGGACACATTTTGATACACCTCGGGGTGAGGAGGCCTGGGACTTGAACCTGGATCTCCTGGCCCAGAGGTAGGGACTCTGGGAACACTAGAGCATTTGTGTCCTTTGTGAATCAATCTGAAATCTATTGATGCACCTACTGCAACAGCAATTGAATCTTATGACAAATGTCCACATTAGGTTCTGAACCTGGCAAAATTCAGGCATGGCCAATTTCCAAGCCAATGCTCTTTCAATATCCAAGCCTATGGTATTTTTAAAAAATTCAAATCAATTATGCTAAAGTAAGTATTTTAGAAATGCAGTCTTGCTGACTTTCCCAAAATCTTCTTAGTGTATTTTAATTATAATTTTGTCATGTTCATATGAGATTCCCAACCTGCAGTTCATTCATCATTAATTTCAATTTTGATAAAGTCTGAAGCGTTATCAGAGACGCTGTACCAAATTCTGGCAGAGAATATAATTGGATTAGCTTTCAGATCTGACAGTGTCTTTCTACAATGCTGTGTTGGAATCAGTTTGCAGTGAAAACCTGCTGCAGATTAATGTGCAAAAAGGTGCCTCATTCTAACTCTTTCTGATTCCCTTGGACTGAGATAATAAAGTATAGCTACAGGACAATTTACTCTTCAGACAGTTTGCATTCCATTTAAAAGTAGACATTTACAGGAAGGTATGGAACTATGTTTCACAAAAAGCCGTTTTCTAAATAAATATTCCTCCTACTACTGCATGTTAGGTACAGTTTCTGATAGATTAATTTGGCTATCTTGTGCAAGCTATTGTTAAGAGACACTGCTCAAATCATCAAAACATCCTCCAAATAGCTCTTTGTTGCTATACCTCTGACCTCTACCCCCAGCCCTCTCTATTTCCAATTTTTTGGCTTGTGATCAGCTTTGTTCTGTAATGTTGCGCACATTAATGCATCTTCCTGCATGTGTGAAACAGGAGAGAAATTCAAACCCTTTCACACTGCAAATGGTAATTACATAATGTCACACCATCCACTGTTAATTTCTTGAAATATGTCCTGTTATATTACGCATAATTCATAACCTTGAAGATAATATCAAACACTACTGCAAGACAGCACAATTGATTCTGAAAGGTATGTGTATTAATTAGATTAACTTTTCAAAAAAAACATTTAAACTGGTGTTAATAGGTATTCATGAAGCTGGAAACTGTAGAAGATATATTCTAAGTAGTTTCTATATTCTGTTTCAACAAGTTTATTCTGCCCTTTAAAAGCCACACCTTTTACATTTCTAGCAAGTTGTCTCCATTGTCTCTGCTTGGTTTTTGCTAACTTACACATAATTACAATGAAATACGAGACAACATGACAGTGAGCAGGTGAGAACGCACTTCAATCTCTTCTTAATGCCTTTTCAACGCTGATATTATGATTAACTGGTGTCCCTCTGCAGAGTTAATGCTTTTGAGAACCAAATACTTAGCTTCCATGCTGGGATTGAGGCCCTGAACTCTGCAGTTTTCTTTCCCTAAAACTCTCTCAACCTTTTTTGTTGTCTCTTTAAAGCATTCCTTGAAAATTATATTTTTGAACAACACCATCCCTAATCTCTGTCGATATGGCTCAGTGCCAAATTTTCACAGAATCATAAAGTCATGGTTGTTGGAAGATATCATTTGACCTGTTGTGTCCCTGACAACACTCTGCAAGAGCAACTCCTGCTCACATTAAAGATCATTCCACAATATTTTGAAGAAGAATTTGGAAGTGTCCTGGGCCAATGTTTACCCCTCAAGATTAACACCATTGAGAAATTGCTACTAAAAAAAATCAAAAGAACTGTGAATGCTGTAAATCAGGAATAAAAACATAAATTGCTGGAAATGGTCAGCAGGTCTAGCAGCATTTGTGAAGAAAAAAATCACAGTTAATGTTTTGGGTCCGGTGACCCTTCCTCAGAACTATGTGTGTGAGAAATTGTTATTGTTCATTGTCACATTGCTGTTGGTGAGAAACCAATCTATATATCTGCAGTACCCTACAGTGCACAAGTTTCTGTATTTTAATAAAACTTTTCTGGATGCGAAACACATTTTGGCATCTTTATTTTCCTCATTCACAGGATGTGGGCATTGCTGGCTTGTGCTTATGGTCCTTCCCTAATTTCCTGGAAGATGGTTAAGAGTCAATTGCATTGCTGTGGGTCTGGAGTCACATTAAGGCCAAACCAGGTAAGGATGGCAGATTTTGATCGCTAAAGGACATGAGTGAACCAGATGTTTCCCTTTTCCGACAATTGACAATGGTTTCCTCGTCCTCGTTGGACTCTTAATTCAAGATCTTTAAAACTGAAATTGAATTTCACCATCCGCCATAGTCAGATCTGATTCCAAGTCCCCAGAAAGTGACCTGCGTCTCTGGATTCATAGTCTAGCGATAATGCACATCACGTCCCTCGTGCAGACTATGAAAGGCAATATATAAGTGCATTTCTTTCATCCCCATTAAATGAGAAGTTTAAGGCATAACTTGTGGTGACCAGACCTTAACTGTTATAGAGTCATAGAATCTGTCTGACTCTATAACCTTCTGACTCTATGACTCGATGACAGTTGACTTGAAACTTTTGATTCCCAATGAAGGCTCTCTCAAGGCTCTCTCCCACTGCGGGTGTTTGCCAATTTGGATTGAATTTTCCCAGTTCTGCAGAGTTTGGAATGACAGGAGTCACCCCCACACAGTCCCACCTGTGAGTGATATTGTTAAATGCTTCAATACCACAATGAGAAGTGAAATGAGAGCCAGTATAGCCCACTCTGTCATTAGAGAGAGAGAGACGGATGGTGGTGTCAAAACCAAAGGCAAGGCTGAGAAGGCAGCGTCATGTGATGCCTCAGACAATAATGGACCTGAACCCAAACTACTCGTCTCATTCTTTTGATTTGATTTATTATTGCCACATGTACGTAATGCAGTGAAAAGCATTTTTTTGCGTGTTATCCAGACAAATTGTACATCAGGGTAATAGAACAGAATGCAGAATATAGTGTTACAGCTACAGAGAAGGTGCAGAGAAAGATCAACGCTAATATATGAGAGGTCCATTCAAAAGTCTGATAACAGCGAGGAAGGGCTATTCTTGAATCTATTGGTACAGGTTATTGAGGCATACAGCACGGAAATAGACTCATTGGTCCAACTTTTCTGTGCCAACCTGACATCCCAATCTGACCTAGTCCCATTTTCCAGCATTTGGCCCATATCCCTCTAAACTCTTCCTATTCATGTGCCCATCCAGATGCCTTTTAAATTTCGTAATTGTACTCATCTCCACCACTTCCTCTGGCAGCTTGTTCCACATACACCTCACTTTCTGCATGAAAACGATATCCCTCAGGTCTTTTTTAAATCTTTCTCCGCTCACCGTAAACCTATGCCCTCTAGTTTTGGACTGCCTACCGTGGTGAAAAGACCCTGGATATTCACCCTATCCATGGCCATCATAAATTTATAAACCTCTGTAAGGTCACCCCTCAGTCTCTGACACTCTGGGAGAAAATCCCCAGCCGATTCAGTCTCTCCCTATAAGTCAAACCCTCCAACTCTGGCAACATCCTTATAAATCTTTTCTGAAACCTTTCAACATCCTTCTTTTCGAAGAGCAGCCAGAATTGTACCCAGTATTCTAAAAGTGGTAATGTCCTGTACAGCCACTAGATGACCTCCCAAATCCTATACTCAATGCACTGACCAATGAAGGCAATCATACCAAACATTTTCTTCACTACCCTGTCTACCTGCAATTCCACATTCAAGGAACTATGCACTTGCACCTCTAAGTCTCTTTGTTCGGCAACGCTCCCCAGGGCCCTACTATTCAATTGTATAAGTTCTGCTCTGGTTGACTCCATCTGTCACTCCTCAGCTCAATTGATCAAGGTCCTGTTCTACTCTGAGATAATTTTCCTTGCTATGCACTACTCCACCAATTTTGGTGTTATCTTCAAACTTACCAGTCCTTCATACAATCCCTGCAGTATGGAAGCAGGCCATTCAGTCCATTGAGTCCACACCAACCCTCTGAAGAGTATCCCACTCAAATCCACCCCTCCTATCCTGCACAACCCTGGCCATTATGGGCAATTTAGCATGCCCAATCCATCTAACATCTTTGGACTGTGGAAGGAAACTGGAGCACCCAGAAGAAACCCACACAGACCCGGAGAGAATGTGCAAACTCCACACAGACAGTCACCCAAGGATGAAATCCAACCTGGGTCCCTGGCGCTGTGAGTCAGCAATGTTAACCACTGAGCCACCGTGCCCACCTGCCACAGCTTAGCCCTTGATTCCCTTTTTAATTAAAAAAAAGCCTATTTTTCTAATCAACATGCTCAGAAATGTTGTTACATACCTCTGGAGTAGGTGGGACTTGAACCCAGGCCTCCTGCCCAGGGGTAGGGACAATACCACTGCATTGTCCTCAGTTCTCTTACTGATTAAAAACCTTTCTATCTCAGCCTCGAATAAACTTAATGATCCATCCTGCACATGTGTCAACGTTAAGGAACCCTACAGATTAACAACTCTCTGAAAGAAGAAAATTCTTTTCATCCCTGTTTTCAATGAGCGATTCCTTATGCTGAGATTAAGCATTTGGGAGCTACAGCCCCCCAAACTGGGAACAGCCTTTTGTGATTAATCAAAAAATCTATGATTGCTGTACAATGTAACTGGCAGGCATGGAGCATGGTCTAGTAATTCTGATGAGAAAAATGAATGACCTACATTTTTACAGTGGACTCGTCAACCTCAGGACATCTCATTCTGCACTCAGTGGAGAATTGTTACATGTTGATCGAGGAATCACAAATGTCAGTTCTCACCCAGCAGGAGTGCAGGGCAAAATTGATCCTGACCAAATAATTAGAGGTCCAGGCACCTAAAAAATTTATTATTGGGGTAGCAATCCAGCGACCTGGAGGAATGACCCAAACAAATGAGATCAAATTTCAGCTCGGCAAGTAGGGAATTTAAATTAAATTCATTAAATAAACCTTGAATATAGATCTAGTCTCAGTAATGTTGATCATGGAGCTACTGGTATGTTGTTAAAACCCATCTGGTTCACTAGTGTCTCTTAAGAAAGGAAATCTACCATCCTTACCTGGTCTGACCTACATGTGACTCCAGACCCACAGCAATGTGACTAACTCTTAACTGTTGCCTGAAATTGCCTGGGAAACTGCACCGTTTCTCGACGTCTGCAGATGCTCTGTCAGAGATTTACCGAGTTTCTTTCCGTTTGTATTTCAGATCTCCAGCACGCCACAGCACTTTGCTTTTGTCAGAATAAACCACTCATTTGTACTTCAGAATGCAGATAGTCAGCACCTACTCAAAGGCAATTAGAGCTGGGCAGTAAATGCTGATCTTGTCAGTGATGCCCATGTCCCTCAAACGGAAAATCAAATCTATTGTGTGATGTCAATTGTTCAGTAAAAATTGGCAAAATCCAGAGATAAGTCTTGCATGTTACAAAATCATCGACAAAAACAGCTTTAGAATAATAGGGGTCAAGGTGAACGATAACACACAAAAGGCAAGAAATATCTCTTTTTAAAAAAGAAGCTTTGCATTTATGGGGCACCTTACATCTAGAACTAGGGGCATAGTCTGAGAATTAGGGCCAGACCATTCAGGAGAGATGTTAGGAAACGCTTCTACACACAAAGGAGGTAGAGATTTTGAACTCGCTTCTAAAAATGACAGTGGATGTTGGATCAGTTCATTTTAAATCTGAGATAGATATATTTTTATTAAGGAAAGGTATTAAGTGAAATGAGCCAAAATGCAGGCATATAGAGTTAGGCAAAATAAAAAATGAAAGAACTGTGGATGCTGTAAATCAGGAAACAAAACAGAAGTTGCTGGAAAAGCTCAGCAGGTCTGGCAGCATCTGTGAAGGAGAAAACAAAGTTAATGTTTCGGGTCTGGTGACCCTTCCTCAGAACTGAGAGTTAGGCCACAGATCAGCCAAGGTCTCATTGAATGGTGGAAGAGGCTTGAGGGGATGAATGGCCTACTCCAGTTCCTATATTCCTATAATGTCAAATCCCAAAGCCAATGAATTGCTTTGGAAGTGTAGTCACTCTGGTATGAACTGTTCCTGTAAGGCATTGAAAATTTTCCTCAAAATTGCCATGTAAGTACATGATGCCGTTGTAGTTGACAGATGGGTCATTTCAGGGCACAGAAAGCTCCCACATAGAGCCATGCCTCACTGACTATGTTTGTAGCATTTGTACAACATGTTCTCCTGTCAGCTCATTCAAAGGACCAATAAGCCATTCCAAATAAATTGTTGGATAGAGGAAACAGGGGTATATGCTCAGGCTCTTTCTAAAGTTCTCGTGGAAAGCATTATGCAATTTCACATTCACCTGACGGGTCAGATAAAGTTGCAAGCTAATTATGCAACAACACCGTCATTAATATCTTCTGGCCTCACTAGTATATTTCTGCCCTGTCAAGAAAAAAATCCTAATTCTTAATAAACTGATAACCTGAGAGGAAAAGGACTGAGGCAAAAATAATACTGACCAGCTTTTTCTATCCTCGGTCTGACAATTTTATTCATCAATCACTTGTAATCTCGCTAATTCCCTTAATCTGTCATTTTCTTATCTCACTCGAGCCTTACTGTTGTCACACCTCTTTGGTGTCTTGCGAAAAGCTAACAGTATTAAAGCCTATTTATTAAACATTTGCAACCTATTAGGAGGGATTTTACTGCTGATGGACCAACACATTTTCCCTAATGGTCAATTCTCCAACTGTATTCATAACATAGACCCCTCATCCCCAGAATCATTCTTGTGAATCTTTTTCACCAGTTTGCACTGATTGATGCAACAAAATCCTCAACCAAAAAATGCCATTCAGCAAAGGAAACTGGGAAAGTCTCGACAGAGCAATACAGGATCTGTACTGCAATCCACTCTGTTCCCTTCTTAGATGCTGCGGACCTCCTGAAAGCTTCCATATCTTTGCTTTTAATTCTTTATAAGGATGAACTTTTATTTACATAGCACCTTTCGCAGCCTTGTGATGCCCTAAAGTGCTTTGCAGCCAATGAATTACTTTTTGTTCTCTTACTATGACAGTGCAAAAGATAGGTGTCCATTTGTACAAAGCAAGCTCCCACGAACAACAATGTGAAAATGGCCACATAATCTGTTTTCCTGATATTGGTGGAGGATTAAATGTTGGGAAAATCTCTGATGTTCTTCTTGAAAGGAGCACTATGGGTTCTTTCATACCCATCCAACAGGGCAGACAATGGATTAGTTTAACATCTCCAATGATGACTGCACCTCCAGATGGTGTGGCACTCCCTCAGGACTCTGGTGGGAGTGTCGTCTTACAGTTATGATGATGTTTTTGAAACAGGGCACAGCATCCACACTCCGATAACTCAGATCAGTCTTACGTCCCATAAGGTCAATCCCTAGTTATTGAATTCATTTTCCATCACTGCTGTGGTTGCCCACTTTGGTTGGACCGTGGAGGGTGCATTGCATGTATTCCCATCTCCAACTGCCCAGACTCCCATTCTCCTGCCATTGGCCATTTTGCAGCATGATCAGTCAATGATGGCAGCAATAACTCCCACAATCCTCTGCACAGCAGAAACCCCTCCAACCACTGTGAGCAGGGCCCCTATAACACTGTGAGTGGGCTATTGTTTCTTCCGAGATCTGGTGAAGTGAAAACGGAGAAGGATATTTCCTGGTGAGTTTTCCTGCTGATTGATCATGGAAAGTTCAGGATATTAACTTAAGATTTGCTGTGAGAAAGGGAGGAAGATTGGGTGGTGGAAGGCAGTTGTGAATTTGATTTGAGGAGGATAGTTTAGAACTTCTAGAGGACAAAGGATCAATATTGAGTTCATTAATTTCTGGGCCTGAGTGCCTTTGCTCATGTTCTTACCCCAACTGCCACATATCAGGCCTTGTTATCACATGGGCAGCTACCACAAACAACCCATTGTCAGTCACTAATGGCCCCATTAGCAGCTATTGATTCCCCCAAGCTGAGCTTGACCCATTCCTTTGTCTGCTTAATTGTTGTTCTCTCTCTCTGGGCTCCGTCTCCACCTATCATTTTCTCCTCCTTCAGCAACACTGAAACCAGTGCAGGTTGCTGGCAGATTCATCTTGCCCCTTGCTCTCAATGACCTCCATGTTAAATCAAACTGCAGCTGAGGGCATGACGCACATGCAATGCTCATTCTTGGATATTGGTATCCAGCATCTGCCAACCCTTTGTGGTGCCACTATGATACACCAGCAGGTCACTCTGGAAGCATTGTCTACATTGCAGGGCATGTGGTTAACTAGCATTCACCGGCTGCTATATAAACACTGTGCACACATGCACAGGCCCCCAGCTCACAGATTGGGCCAACCTGTATCTCAGGGCCCTTGCTTGTTCTCTTAGTGCTGACTTACCTGTATGTTTGCAGCATCCGTACCTTACCAATTAGCACAGTCACACAACCAGTCTGTTGCTGCTTCAGTCCGAGAGGGTGGACATTTTATTGTATGGCTGTATGCTACATTTATCTTACACCATGCATTGTGTGACAGCAGGTCACACAGCAGACATACAGCGTGTGCAGCAAGCAAGCAGGCCTTAGGGGAGTAGTCCTCACCAGTGCCCATGAAGGCACTCATCAGTCCAGTAGTCCTGGCTCAGTTAGGGGCAGCCTCCCATACCAGTCCACAGGGGTAGTAGGAACTGCAGATGCTGGAGAATCCGAGACAACAAGGTGCAGAGCTGGATGAACACAGCAGGCCAAGCAGCATCATAGG
>NW_025965942.1:0-2673 GCF_021869965.1 Rhincodon typus | reverse complement strand
TCGGGCCTGCGGGACAGGAAGAAGCGGAGGGCCTTAAGGCCATCTGCATGGGGAATGCAGGTGTAGAGGGACTGGACGTCCATGGTAAAGATGAGGTGTTGGGGACCGGGGAATTGGAAGTTCTGGAGGAGGTGGAGGGCGTGGGTGGTGTCACGGACATAGGTAGGGAGTTCCTGGACCAAGGGGGAGAAAATGGAGTCTAGATAGTTGGAGATCAGTTCGGTGGGGCAGGAGCAGGCGGAGACAATGGGTCGACCAGGGCATTCAGGTTTGTGGATTTTGGGAAGGAGATAGAAGCGGGCAGTGCGAGGTTGGGGAACGATGAGGTTGGAGGCCGTGGGTGGGAGGTCACCTGAGGTGATGAGGTTGTGGATGGTTTGGGAGATGATGGTTTGGTGCTCAGGGGTGGGGTCGTGATCAAGGGGGCGGTAGGAGGAGGTGTCGGAGAGTTGGCGTCCGGCCTCGGCGATGTAGAGGTCAGTGTGCCACACTACAACTGCGCCTCCCTTGTCCGCGGGTTTTATGGTGAAGTTGGGATTAGGAACAGCAACTCATATTCCGCTTGGGAACCCTGCAGCCCAATGGTATCAATGTGGTTTTCACAAGTTTCAAAATCTCCCCTCCCCCTACGGCATCCCAAAACCAGACCAGCTCGTCCCTGCCTCCCTAACCTGTTCTTCCTCCCACCTATCCCCTCCTCCCACCTCAAGCCGCACCTCCATCTCCTACCGACCAACCTCATCCCGCCCCCTTGACCTGTCCGTCCTCCCTGGACTGACCTATCCCCTTCCTAACTCCCTACCTACACTCACCTTTACTGGCTCCATCCCTGCCTCTTCGACCTGTTTGTTTCCTCTCCACCTATCCTCTCCTCTATCCCTCTTCTATCCGCCTCCCACTCTCTCCCTATTTATTTCAAAACCCCCTTCCCCTCCCCCTTTTCTGATGAAGGGTCTCGGCCCGAAACGTCAGCCTCTCCGCTCCTATGATGCTGCTTGGCCTGCTGTGTTCATCCAGCCCTGCACCTTGTTGTCTCGGATTCTCCAGCATCTGCAGTTCCTACTATCTCTAAATCAGGTAATTTGCAGGCTCACATCACAAACTAACTGATTTTGTAAATGCTGTTTGGTACTGACAATATAGCACTCCCTCAGTACTGTACTGACTATACAGCAAGATGATACCAACAATTCAAAGCATTAGAATTGAACCCATGCTTCTTTTACACAAGAGCTGAGCATTTTACCAACTGAGCTGTCATCAGTACAAGAAATGTCTACGTGTAAACCTTTAATGTGTTTGTTAACAACCCAATTGTTTCACAGGTTTCCTTCTCCAAAGGGAAACAGTGCTCCTGCGTTTGACTCTCGTCCCACACCACAGGGTTAATGCCTCTCAATTGCACAAACAAATCCCACTCCATTATGTTGGGAAAACTCCTTGGGTCTTTCTTCTTGTTAGACAATAAATGTAGCCTTACAGTGCTGCCAGATCTTGAGAGCTTTGTTTTAAATGACCACATTTGAATGGATTGGGTGCAGGACATGAAACTATGAAATTGTATCTCACGCCGTCTGGGGAGATGTGGAAAGCTATAACTGTACAAATATGTATTTTAAACAATGGAATATAAACAAAGATATAAGGTGATTATGTTTATAATTTCCTGATATTATTTTCAAGCCATTCCTCAATTAGCAGGATTTGATTGGACACTGCTAAGTTGTGTCCATCAACCATTTTGCCAATCACAGAGAAGGTCATGGGTCAGCTACACAAAGGACTGCACCGTTACGGCTTTTGTGAGGGGAGGGGAGGTTGAGCTTTGTTACTTTGTACTTATGGGCGAAGAAAATTTAATTAGCTGACAACTAGGGCGTAGCTGGTTAAAAGGACATATGGTCATGAATTTGTGCATTGGAAAATGGCCAATTCCAACGAACAAAGGTGTTGACAGAAATTCAATTCCACTGTGATCTCTACACTAATGATCACGTCAAAACATGCAGATGCATCATGTAAAAATTTCAGATGAAGATTATAGCACTAAAAATCTTCCAAAGACCACCTTTACTGAGAAGTGCACAATGGGTGTACGGTTCCACAATGTCTTCCAGTATGACCCTATCGCTATAGTAACATCTTACGTTCTCCTCTACCATTCTTACAGTCTCATTGCCTTTCACACACACCCACAGAATGACACATATCCTTTTGATGCAATGTAGAATTAAATGCCACAATTTCTTCTTTTTTTAAACAGAAAACCTTGGTAAGATTTTAATTAAAAGCTTACAAAGTTACATGAAAGGAAACCATTTTACATTTGCACTTATGGTATCTCATATAGATGTTCATTGTGTCTGAAAAGGACAAACCATTTCACCAGTTTGGATTAGTTGATGGAAGTTGCGAAGAAAATGTTATTAGATTCACCTGATGTGCAGGCTATAACGCATCTGTTTACTTAATTGTTTTAAAAAATTTGTTTGACAAGGCAAACTAATAAAAGAATATTAATAAATTAAAATTTTATTTTACCTTAGCTCAAGGCTAGAGTCATTGATACCTAAACCATGGGGAAACGTTTACTGTTGCATTCTTTGAGAAAATGACATTTCAATCACGTGTTTTTTTTTAAAAAAGAACTTAAACCATCTTTCAAACTGCACA
>NW_025965941.1:88819-90000 GCF_021869965.1 Rhincodon typus | reverse complement strand
GCTCCATTCATTATCTTCACTGCCTGTGGGTAATTTTCTGAAGGTGAGCTGAAATATTGCAGAGAAGAGAACAGAGAATAGAGTTAGTGTACAATGACACAGTCTTCTTTGACCCCAGGCATATTTTCATTTAGTAAAGCTTTGTAAGTGTCAACCTAGACTCCCATACTTGACTACACCTCCTCACACACTGCTTCCTGCAAGGACTCCATTCCATTCTCCCTTTCTCCTTGACCACAGTTGACAGGGCCCTCAGCCATATCCAAACCATCTCCTGAACATCTGCTATCACCCACATTGCTCTCTTCTGGAACAATGTTAGGGTTCTCCTCTCCATACATTCCACCACACCATCTTCTGTATTCAAAAGGTCATCGACAGCCATTTCCACCATCTTCTGCACCACCAACAACAACAAACATCTCTGCTCACCCCAGCACCATTTCATTGGTGTTATGCCCTTATGGTCCTCTCCTTCGTCATTCCTAACACCTTTCCACCATCAGACCCCATGCAATTATAGAAGGTATGTCTCTTGCCCTTTTATCTCCTCCCTCCTCAAGGACTCAAGTACACCTTCAGCCATTATACTTTCTTTGATTAGTCAAACCAAAAGTAGCCTGGGTGATTAATTTGCAGAGCACTCCTGCTCTATCTCGAAGGATGATACGGACCTATTGGTCACTTGCTATTCCACACACAATTCTTGCTGGTATACTAACCCTTCTGTCCTTGTCCTGTGTTCCAGTGAAATCTGATGCAAGTTGGAGGGACAGGATGTCATTTTCTACTAAGACACGTTACATCTTTCAGGACTCAGCAACATCAGATCATAAATTCTTTCCAGATGATAAAAATCTGCTCCAGTGCCTTGTTTGTATGAGTTTGCTCACAGCAGGTCTGAGCTATTTTCTGCTTTTAACGCCATTCACACCTATCCTTCATCTACAGTGCTCCTCCAGTAGCATTAGCATACCCATTGCCTTTCTCTTTGGGTACCCTCACCAATTGTTCCACCTGCTACCCCTCCCGCTTTTCTCAACAGCATAAAAACAGCTTTTTTCAGCCTGTTTCAGTTCCAAAGAAGAGTCACTGAAACATTAAGAGACAACAAAGTGCAGGGCTGGATGAACACAGCAGGCCAAGCAGCATCATAGGAGCAGAGAGGCTGACGTTTCTAG
>NW_025965941.1:2802-3819 GCF_021869965.1 Rhincodon typus | reverse complement strand
GTGTTCATCCAGCTCTACACCTTGTTACCTCAGATTCTCCAGCATCGGCAGTTCCTGCTATCACTGGGAAGAAGCTGTTCCTGGATGTATTGTATACACATACCAACACGTATCTTGCTGTTATTAGGTTTCTGAATGAACCCCTCAAATTTTAAATTTAAGTGTTGCCCTCATTCCCTGCGTACCTTCTCTGCAGCATTAACATTGTATTCCTCTCTCTGTCCTAGTACCCTTATGCACTTTGTACGGTATGGTCTGCCTGTACTGCATGCAAAACAACACTTTTCACTGTCTATAGGTGTGAGGCTGGAAGAGCACAGCAGGTCAGACAGCATCTGAGGAGCAGAAAAGTCAACATTTCGGGCTGAAACCCTTTGTCAGGATGATAATAAATCAAATTAAATCAAATCAACTCAAATCTTTACACGGCCACATTTAGAACATAGAACATAGACGTAGAACAGTACAGCACAGTACAAGCCTTTCGGTCCACGGTATTGTGCCGAAATTTTACCCTAAACCTAACGTCTATCTAACCTCCACCCCTACCTTATACTATCATCCATATGCCTATCTAATAGCTGCTTAAATGCCCCTAATGAGGCCGACTCCACTACCCTCTCCGGCAATGCATTCCACGCCCCGACCACTCTCTGAGTAAAGGACTTACCTCTGACATCTCCCCTATATCTACCTCCACTCACTTTAAAACTATGCCCCCTCATAACAGCTACCTCCAACCTCACACTCACTTGTGCGCACGGCCCTCACACTCACTTCTGTGCAGGGCTGTGTCCTGTCACTTATCTCTGTGTGTGTGGCTGGGGTTGTGTTCTCACATGCATCTCAACATATGAGTTTAAAACAAGTGTTTTCTCTTGTACAATTGTCTGGTTCAAATGCAAAGATGAATCTGGCAGGCATGCAATCCTCCCTGACGGATTTTCTTCTGCACCATGTGGGATCTAGTGCAGAGTCAGGAAATCTGAGCAGAGGTCAGTGAGTGTAGTAGGAGGT
>NW_025965941.1:0-2792 GCF_021869965.1 Rhincodon typus | reverse complement strand
GCTCGAATAACATCAGCCGATCTGTTATGCTCAGGGCAATCATTGACTTTGTGATTTTATTGTGGGGCAATTGTATAGTTGGGCAATTTTGATTTAAAGTAGCCAATTAAGAGTCACTTTATGGTGAATTGGCTGGTGATAGATGCTCAGTTCGCAAGGTGAACTCTAGCACACTGTTGGACGGGCAAGAATAGGATACCAATATGCCTCCATTTCAGGGCCAAAGTGCCCATCAGAGAGTCCTTCAAGGTATGCCCTCAATCCATGTTTCCCCTCCCCATTCTGCCCTGTCTGGTCTGATCATGCACCTCCCTGCCTGGGGTCTGCTGGCCTCTTTGGCTGTTCTTCATCAGAGGCCTTGCTGTGGGTCAATAATGATGCCATCCGTCTTGGTGCTGCCCTGTCTCAAGCCAATTAAAACCTAATGGTCATTGTTTGCAATGGGGTGAGGCAGCAAGTGGGGCAGGGTCACCTTGACTTTTACATTCAAGTGCGAGTCCCAACCCTTGTGTGAAATTTAGCTCAACCTTCTTAATTGTCCTTTTCCTGGGTAAGGAAAATTAATTGACCATCATTAACAATTAAGCATGAACAGGCTCCAATACATTACAGGTAATGTATCGGCATGGATAGAGGATTGGTTGACCAGTAGAAAACAAAGAGTAGGGGTAAATGTGTGTTTTTCTGGTTGGCGGTTAGTGGCTAGTGGTGTGCCTCAGGGATCAGTGTTGGGACCTCAATTGTTTACAATTTACATAGATGATTTGGAGTTGGGGACTAAGTGTGGTATGTCAAAATTTGCAGATGACACTAAGGTGAGTGGTAGAGCAAAGTGTGCAGAAGACACTGAAAGTCTGCAGAGGGATCTCGATAGTCTAAATGAGTGGGCAAAAGTCTGGCAGATGGAGTACAATGTTGATAAGCGTGAGGTCATCCATTTTGGTAGGAATAACAGGAAAATGGACTATGTTTTAAATGGTAAAAAATTGCAGCACACTGCTGTGCAAAGGAACTTGGGTGTCCTTGTGCATGAATTGCTAAAAGTAGGATTGCAGGTGCAGCAGGTAATTAAAAAGGCAAATGGAATTTTGTCTGTCATTGCTCGAGGGTTGGAGTTTAAAAACAGGGAGGCTATGCTGCAGCTGTATAGGGTCCTGGTGAGGCCACACCTGGAGTACTGTGTGTAGTTTTGGTCTCCTTACTCGAGAAGAGATATACTAGCACTGGAGGGGGTGCAGAGGAGATCCACTTGGTTGATTCCAGAGTTGAGAGGGTTGGATTATGAGGAGAGACTGAGTAGACTGGGATTATACTCATTGGAATTCAGAAGAATGAGGGGAGATCTTATAGAAACATATAAGATTATGAAGGGAATAGATAAGGTGGAGGCAGGGAGGTTGTTTCCGCTAGCAGGTGAAACTAGGACTAGGGGGCATAGCCTCAAAATAAAGGGAAGCAGATGTAGGACTGAGGTCAGGAGGAACTTCTTCACCCAAACGGTTGTGAATCTGTGGAATTCCCTGCCCAGTGAAGCAGTTGAAGCTACCTCACTGAATGTGTTTAAGGCAAGGCTGGATAAATTTTTGGAAGGTAAAGGAATTAAGGGTTATGGTGAGTGGGCAGGTAAGTGGAGCTGAGTCTCAAAGATCAGCCATGATCTTTTTAAATGGCGGGGCAGGCTCGAGGGGCTGGATGGCCTACTCCTGCTCCTAGTTCTTATATTCTTATGTTAAGCTAACACAGACAGTCCTGGCTTGTTAATGGATTCCTTTCTCGACTCTTTTTGCAAGACGATTTGTGCACAAGTCAGAACACAATGCCGGACAATGTAAAATCACTGTTTGTAAGCACAAGAAATGTTCATATATCAGATATTTAAAATTACAACCCTGTATGGGATCACATTTGCCAGAATGAGTCTTTGTAAATTTGACATTCATAAATCAGGGACCCTCTGCAGTGAAAACATCTAACTCTCTGTGGTCCATTGAATGGACAGCTCATGCTCATGTGCAGCAATGTTGTTAAACTCATGGGGAAGTTAAACATGAAATGACGGTTTCACAATGAGAGACAGTGGAGCAATGCAATCTGTAAAGTGATTTGTGGCAACTCATAATTCAAGCCTTAATTCAGCTTTCTGGTCAATTCGTGTATTAATAATAGCATGTGTCATTTAGTTACGGTAACCTCTTTCAGCAAAATCTGTCTCTTTCTTATTAAAATGTATTTTGCTCATGAACTCTACTGTACTTAGGAATAAATAAACAATGCTTCAGTTATACAGTGCCATGCCATTTCTTACAGAGAGTTATTTTCCACAGTCAATTATTTGCAATGTGCAGTGACAGATGTGTCTGTAAACTGCTGAGCCTCTCTGTATAAACAAAGTACCAAGAACAAAATGGATTGAATGACCAGTTAATCTATTTGGTGATGTTGGCTGTTGAAGAATTGTTGTTTAGGAAAGAAGAAATGAACTTGCATTTGTAAAATGATTCTCACAATCTCATGTTGTCCCAAGTATTTTACAGCCACTTTTTGCCATTGAGCAAACATTGGGATGTAGGAAATTTTGCAGCCAGTTTGCACACAGCAAGCTTCCACAAATTGCAATTCAGTAACCACCCCAAAATCTGCTTAGTGATCTTGTTTGACGGTGAAATAACACAAAAGACCATGGTATTTAGGGCATTGATAGAGGATTGGCTAACTGGCAGAAGGCAGAGAGTAAGGATAAAGTGATCTTTTTCAGGATGGCAGCCGGTGACTAGTCGAGTTCCACAGGCATC
>NW_025965940.1:90463-91000 GCF_021869965.1 Rhincodon typus | reverse complement strand
AAGGCCAGATGCCAGTTTTCAAATATTAGAATTCAGTACAACTATGAACAATCCTACATAAAAAGATATTAATCAGGTGAACAGAACATCGAAACATTTAAAATGGAGCACAAACAGAAGTTGCCAGATAAGTTCAGCAGATCTGGCAGCATCTGTGAAGAAAAATCAGAGTTAACGTTTCAGGCCCGGAGACCCTTCCTCAGAGCATTAACTCTGAATTTTCTCCTACCAGACCTGCTGAGCTTTTCCAGCAGCTTCTGTTTTTGTTCCTGATTTACAGCATCTGCAGTTCTTTCAGTTTTTATTTAAAAATGCAGCATTGTGTTTTGAAATTTTCATCATTGGAAGATGCCAAGAACATGAACTTGGGTAACACAGTGTGGGGCTGGAGGAACACAGCAGGTCAGGCAGCATCAGAGGAGCAGGAATAACACAGTGTGGGGCTGGAGGAACACAGCAGGACGGGCAGCATCAGAGGAGCAGGAATAACACAGTGTGGGGCTGGAGGAACACAGCAGGACGGGCAGCATCAGAGGA
>NW_025965940.1:0-463 GCF_021869965.1 Rhincodon typus | reverse complement strand
CTCTCTCTGGGAGAGGGGGTCAGGGTTTCTTTCTCTCTCTGGGAGAGGGGGGTCAGGGTTTCTCTCTCTCTCTCTAGGAGAGGGGGTTAGGGTTTCTCTCTCTCTCTGCGGGTGTGCTGGCTCTCCGCCGCCATTTTGTCTGCCGTCTCCCTGGTAACAAAAGCCCCGCCTCCTCCGCGACGTCATTACGTCACCGCATGGAAAGTGCTGGAACAAACTGTGTCGCCGCCCACCCCCGCAGCAACTCCTTCCGCTCTAAGTAAATAGTCCCGCGGTTTCAGCGGTGTTCCTGGGGTTTGTGTTTCCTCACGGGGTTGTTGTCGGGGACAGGGCCCGGTGTCGGTTGTGATAGCGGAGTATAGGGAGGGCCACATCCGGAGGTCCAGCTCTTACCACCCAAAGCCTTCACCGCGGATTGATCTGTACATCCGCCTCGCCGTCCGGGTGTGATCCGGTCAGGACC
>NW_025965939.1:86201-91000 GCF_021869965.1 Rhincodon typus | reverse complement strand
TCAAGATCTCTCTGTACATTAATGCTGTTCAGTGTCCTGCCATTAACTGTATACTTCTCCTAAAGATTTGATCTCCCAAAGTGCAGCACCTCACACTTACCCGGATTAAACTCCATTTGCCATTTCTCCGCCCATATCTGCAACTGATCTGTATCCTTTGACAACCTTCTCCACTATCGACAACTCTACCAATCTTTGTGTAGTCTTTGTAAAGCCATGCTGACTGTCCCTAATTAAGGTCATGTTTACCAAATGTGCATAAATCTTATCCCTAAGAATTCTCTCCAACAACTTCCCAGTCACTGATGTGAGACTCAGCAGTTTATAGTTTTCTGGATTGTCCCTATTTCCCTTCTTGAACAAAGGAACAATATTAGCTTCTCACCAGGCCTCCCAGACCTCTCTTGTGGCTAGTGGGGATACAAAGATCTTGGTCAGTGCCCCAGCAATCTCCTCTCTTGCCCCTTTCAGCAACCTGGGTTAGATACCATTGGGCCCTGGGGACTTATCTACCTTAATTCTCTTAAAGAGACCCAACACCACTTCTTTCTTGATCTCAAAATGCCCTAACACTTTAGCATGCTCAGCACAAATCTCACGATTTTCCATGTCCTTCCTGAGTGAATACCGATGCAAAGTACTCATTTCGGATCTTGCCCACATCCCCTGCCTTCAGATCCTCCTTTATCCTTGCGTGGTCCTACCTTCTCCCTAGTTATCCTCTTGCTTTTAATGTATGTATAGAATGCTTTGGGATTCTCTTGAACCCTACTTGCCAAGGTCATTTCATTGTCCCTTCTTGCTCTCCTAATTCCCTGCTTGAGTTCTTTCCGGCTTGAGTTCTTTCCTGCTTTCTTTATATTCCTCATGAGCCCTGTCTGATTTTAGCTTCCTAAACCTTACATATGCTCCTTCTTTCCATTTGACTAAATTCACGACCTCCCTCGTTATCCAAGGGTCCCTTACCTTACCATCCTTGTCCTTCCTCCTTGCTGGAACGTGCTGGTCCTGAACTCTGATCAGCAGGTCTTTAAAGAACTTCCACATGTCAAATGTGGACTTCATAGAATCCCAACAATGTGGAAACAGGCCCTTTGGCCCAAAAAGTCCATGCCGACCCTCAGAGCATCCCACCCAGACCCATCCCCCTATAACCCACCTAATCTACACATCCCTGAACACTACAGACAATTTCCCCAGGCCAGTCCCTTTAACCTGCACATATTTGGACTGTGGGAGGAAACCGGAACACCCGGAGGAAACCCACGCAGACATGGGGAGAATCCACAAACTCACACAGTCACCCGAGGGTGAGAATCGAACCCACTGAGCCACCGTGTTGCCCGACTTGTCCGATAACAGCTCCTCCCATTTAACACTCCCTAGCTCCTTGATACTGATGTAATTTGCCCTTCCCCAATTTAGTATCTTTCTGCAAGGTCTGTCTTATCCTTATAACGATCTTAAAACTTAAGGAGTTGTGATCACTGTTTGCAAAATGCTCTCCCACTCAAAGGTCAGTCACCTAGCCAGACTCATTAGCCAATACAAGGCCCAATATGGCCCCTCTTTTAATTGGATGATCCACATACTGTTTCAAGAAACCCTCTTGGATGCACTTAACAATTTCTGCCCCATCTGAAGCCTCTTGCTCTAAGGGAGTACCAGTCAGTATTGGGGAAGTTAAAGTCACCTAATATGACAGCCCTGATGTGATTGCATCTTTCCATAATCTGCCTATGTATTTGCTCCACAATGTCTCAGTGGCTGTTGTGAGGTGGGGGGGGTCAATAGTATAATCCTGTCAGAGTGACTGCACCCTTCTTATTTTTGAGCTGTACCCATATTGCCCCAGTGCATGAGCCCTCCACAATGTCCTCTCTGACTGCAGATGTGGCATTTTGTCAGATTAGTAATGCAACTCCTTCACCTCTTTTACCTTCCTCTTTATCTCGTCTGAAACAATGAAACCCTGGAATGTTGAGCAGCCAGTCCTGTCTGGCCACAACATCATAGTCCTATGAACTGATCCAGGCTCTAAGCTCTAAGATCCAGCCTTACCTATAATACTCCTTGTGTTGAAATAAACACACTTCAGTCCATTAGTACCATTAATGTTCATTTACCTGTCTCTGATTTACCAGTCCTAAAATCCCCCTTCCCCTCAATCCTTCCACTTGCTGACTGGCTGCTCTGGTTCCCAGCCCCTCGCCACTCTAGTTTAAACCCTCCTGAGTAGCACTAGCGAACCTCCCTGCGAGGATATTGGTTCCCCTCCAGTTTAGGTGCAACCTCTCCCTCTTGTACAGGTCATCTTTGGCCCCAATGATCCAAGAACCTGAAACCCTGCCCCCTGCATCAGCTCCTTAGCCACACATTCATCTCTCCTATCTTTCTGTTCCTTGCCTCGCTAGCACGTGGCACTGGTAGTAACTCAGAAATTATTACCCTCAAGGTCCTGCTTTTCAGCCTCTTTCCTATCCCCTAGTACTCACTCCAGAGGACCTCATTCCTCTTTTTACCTATGTCATTGCTACCAATGTGCACAACCACCTCTGGCTGCTTCCTACTCCTTAAGAATTTCTTGCAACCGCTCAAAGATGTCCTTGACCCTTGCATCAGGGAGGCAACACATCATGCTGGAGTCTCGAAATGCAGCCACAGAAACACCTGTCTGTGCCCCTAACTAGAGAGTCTCCTACCACTATTGTTTGCTTGGATTTGGTCCGACTCTACTGTACTGCAGAGGCAGTTGTGGTGCCACAGGCCTGGCTTCTGCTGTTCTACTCCCCTGAGAGGCTATTCCCTCAGAAGTATGCAAAACAGTAAATGGTTAGAGAGGGGAATATCCACAGGAGACTCTGGCATTACCAGCCTACCTTTGCTTGACTGAACATGTAGTGTGACCACCTCCTGGTAACTAGTGTCTATGACACTCCCTGCCCCCTGTGTGTCCAACTGCTGCTGCAACAGAACAACGCAATCTGTGAGGAGCTGCAGCCGGTTACACTTCCTGCAGACATAATCATCAGGGATACCAGACTGCTCCCTGATCTCCCACACCTGGCAGGAGGAGCACAACACAGTCCTAACTGCAATCTCTGCCTCTTTAGTAATATTATGTTTGGGGCTTACCGTTCCTTGCTACCAGGCCAGGGGTGGGGTTCTTCCTTGCTTCACTGATCAGTCCTGGTTACTGAGCTCAATTCTCCCAGAATGCTCCTCAATGAAGTCTCTCTGCCACCCTCTATTGGATGCCCTTCCTCTTGCTTATCACCGAGGGGGTTCTTCCTTACTCCGCTGTTCAGTTTTGGTGACTGAGCCAACTTCTCCCAGAATGCTCCTCGGTGAAGTCTCTTTGCTGCCTTCTTTTGGATGTCATTCATGTTCCCTCTCAATCTCCTCTGCTCTAAGGAAAACAACCCCTGTTTGTCCAATTTCGTTTCATCACTGAAACTCTGCAGCCATGCAGCATCCTGGTAAATCTCCTCTGCACCCTCTCCAATGCTGTCGCATCCTATCTCATAACAACTGTGGCCTAACTAATTTTTTATACAGTTCCAACATAACCTCCCTACTGTTAAACTTTATGCCTTGACTAATAAAGGCAGGTATCCCATACGCTGTCTTAGCCACTTTATCCGCCTGTCCTGATAGCTTATGAGACCAGTGTACATGCATACTAATTTCTCTCTGAACTTCAGCCCTTCCCAAGATCTTACCATTCATCATGTATTCCCTTGTTTGTCCTGACCAAGTGCATCACCTCACATTTATTCAGAATGAATTTCATTTACCACTGATCAGTCCATTTGACCAGCCTGTTTATATTCTCTTGCATCAATTTCTTTTACCGTCTGCAAACTTACAGATCAGCCCTTCTACATTAAAATCTAAATCATTTATATAAACCACAAACAGCAAGGGACCCAACACTGACCCCTGTGGGGCCCCAATGGAACAGGCTTCCAGTCATGAAAAAACACCCCTCAACCATCACTGTCCTTACCACTCAACTAATTGTGGATCCAAATTGTCAAATTTCCTTGGATCCCATGGGCTCCTACTTTTGCTATCAGTCTCCTATGTGGGACCTTATCAGAAGCCTTGCTGATCTCCTGTTCTTTCTGCATGCTAATCTTTTGTGATTCTTGTACTAAGACAGCCATATCCTGCTGTATCTGACTGCTTGCAATCTCTAACAATTTATAATATTATATTCTTGAATCTTCCTGCCAAAATGTCCAATTTCACATGTACTCAAATTATACTCTTTGCCAGCTCTTTTCCCACTTACCTAACTTATCTAAACCTCCTTGTATCCTCCTTACAATGCTTCATAACTTACTTTCTTACCTAAGACCGTAAGAACTCAGAATTGAAGTGGACCGTTGAGCCCCTCAAGCCTGCTCTGCTATTCAAAAGGATTGTGGCTGAGCTGACATTACTCATGTCCACTTTCCTGCCCTTTTTCTCTTAACCCTTGGTTTTCCCTACTGAGCAAGAATCTATCTCAATCTTAAATATACACAAAATCTGTGCCGCCACAGTTCTCTGTGGCAAGGAGTTTTAAAGACTCTCAAGCCTCTGAGAAAGATATTCCTCCTCATTTCAGTCTTATATTGGCATCCCTTTATTCTGAGACTGTGCCCTCCTGTCTAGACTCTCCCATGAGAGCCTTCTCATTTATGTCATCCTATCTTCATGTCATCAGCAAAATTGCCAACCATACTTTTGGTCTAAATAAAAACCAAAAGAACTGCAGATGCTGTAAATCAGGAACAAAAACAAAGTTGCTG
>NW_025965939.1:0-1201 GCF_021869965.1 Rhincodon typus | reverse complement strand
AGAGTGTGCGTGTGTGAGGGGCAGAGCGAGAGTGTGCGTGTGTGAGGCGGGCAGAGCGAGTGCGTGTGTGAGGGGAAGCGAGAGAGAGAGAAGAGTGTGCATTTGTTAAAGGGGTGGAGGAGAGAGGGTGTTCGTGTGTGAGAGTGAGAGATGGGGAGAGAGAGAGTGTGTGTGCCCCAAGAGGGTGAGAGAGAGTCTCCATGTGTGTGTGTAAGAGAGAGAGAGGGGGTGGGGGAGTCTGTGTGTGTTTGTTTTGGGGAGTGAGTGTGAGAATGTGTGTGTTTGAGAGGGGTGGAAGAGAGAGTGTTTGTGTGTGAGGGTGGAGAGAGTGTGTGTGTTTGCATGTGCAGGGCGAGAGAGTGTGTGTGTGTGTGTACACATGGGCGGAGAAAAAGAGTGTGTGTGAGCGCGGTGGGAGAGACGCTATGTTCTTGCACGTGGCAGAGAGGGAGTGTGTGTATAGGTGCGCGCAGGAGGGAGAGTGAGTGTGTATATGTGTGCGCGCGCGAGAGAGAGTCTGTATTGTGGTCCGGTCGCCTGTTGTGTGATATGACCCCAAGAACCCGGTTTAAGCCGTCCTCTTGAGCGCCAAACTTGGCTATCTGCCGGGATACACAACAACGCTGAGTCGCCAAGTTCGGTAACCGTGAGGTTGGCCTCAACTGGGATCTTAGGTTGATGTCACACTACAGGCGACCCCATCAAATCTATGGGGTGAATTTCCATGTACAGATTTGTAACTGCAGATACATTCAATTTTGTTCAAAAAGCGCGCAATTTATAGAGTCAATGTGACATGTTATAAATGCCAACTTTGGAAATAAAACCAGTCTGACTCCAAATTGAAATACAGCCAGATTCTAAAGAAGGCCTCACGCCTAAACTGCATTGTCTGACCTGGGATATCACCTATGGTATACTGAGGGAACTGATAAAACCTTTAGTTATCTCAGGGCAGTGACTTAAAAGAAGCTCTGGAATTTGTACGTTAATCCTTTCTAATTGATCAAACATTTAACTGCCGTCTTCTATTTATTCAACACATTTGGATTCGTTCTATGACCCTTTGATCGTTTGCTTATAAATTCCGTGTCTTATGCCACCTCTCTCACTGACACCTGAAGAACGAATGAGACTACGAAGCTTGTGTCTTCAAATAAACCTGTTGGAATATAACCTGGTATTGTGTGATTTTTGAGTT
>NW_025965938.1:89593-91000 GCF_021869965.1 Rhincodon typus | reverse complement strand
CATTTTCCAAACTTTTTCCATCAACGTCCTTTAATCTGGAGGAGGGTTTTGGTGTCGAGGTGCCATCAGGCAATTGTGACAATGTGGGCTTGTGATATTGGTCGAGGGATTCACGTTGTCAAGGAAACCTGGGGATAACTCTCTGCTCTTCAAAATATCATTGAGGCATAATAGGTTCCTCAAGGGGGCTTGACAGGGTAAATACTGAGAGGATGTTTCCCCTCATGGGAGAGTCCAGGACCAGAGGGACCTAGTCTCAGATTAAAGGGGCACCAATTTAAGACTGAGGTGAGGAAGAATTTCTTCTCTCAGAGGGTTGAACTGTTTGGAACACCTCGCTGCAGAGAGCTGTGGGGGTAAAGTCCTTGTGTATATTTAAGCCTGAGAACTTGATTAGTCAGGGAATCAGAGGTTATGGGGAAAGGACAGGAAAGGAGATGAGAGGAATGTCGGATCAGTCATTATCCTATTGAATGGCACAGCAGGCTGAAGGGGCCAATTAGACCTATGGTCTAATGGTCTTGTTCAAACTGTCGCCCATTACATTTAGCCGAAAGGGGCTATAGTTTAATACCGTCCAACAGTGCTGCACTTCCCTTGGTACTGAGAGTTGGCCTGAAGTTTGGCCTAGATCTCTGGAATAGGACTCGTCACTTCCCGTTTAATCGAAGCTTTTGTTCCTCCCACATAGGAATCCCTTTGCTGGAGGCTGAGTCCGAGTCTGCAGCACACCAGCCAACTACTCAGAGCTGACAGTCTGTGATCTAAGCACCACACATGGAGACCAGGCCACAACCACCCCTTCACCATGGATTCCAAATCCATACCTTGCTAGTAACAAAGACACAGCGCAAAGATTTAGTGAACCCCTGCACACCGGAAGAATTATTGTTTAATGACTGTCTATCTGCTGCTGGTCACAGCTGGAATGTTCACAGCTCTCCCAGGCTTCATTTCCGACTCAGGCCTTTGGGAGTCGAAGATTTTGAAAGGAGAAGAGGGAGTGGATGTTTTGTGAAGCTGGCACATCACAAAGCAGCAGAATGGCTAAAACAGACTCACATCGTGGCTGTGTGTAATTGAAGGATTGAGTGTAGGGGGGAAGGGGTACAGTAAGGTCAGCAGATGGCAAATTCCAACATGTCCAGCTATAAAAACCAACCTCAAGTTAAGAGACAACGGGAGCATGTAATCAGAGTAATCCCAACAATCAGAGGAAAGCAACTCCTTTACAGAGTAATCCCCATTACTGAGAGTAATCCCCATTACTGCGAGTTAGCCCCATTGCTGAGAGTAATCCCCATTACTGAGAATTATCCCCCATTACTGAGAGTTATCCCCATTACTGAGAGTAATCCCCCATTACTGAGAGTTATCCCCATTGCTGAGAGTAATCCCCATTACTGA
>NW_025965938.1:89021-89583 GCF_021869965.1 Rhincodon typus | reverse complement strand
CATTACTGAGAGTTATCCCCATTGCTGAGAGTAATCCCCATTACTGACAGCAATCTCCCATTAGTGAGATTAATCCCCATTACTGAGATTAGTCCCCATTACTGACATTAATCCCCATTACTGAGAATAATCCCCATTACTGAGATTAATCTCCCATTACTGAGAGTAATCGCCCATTAGTGAGATTAATCCCCATTACAGAGAGTAATCCCCATTTCTGAGATTAATCCCCCATTACTGAGAGTTATCCCCATTACTGAGAGTAATCCCCCATTACGAAGAATAATCCCTATTACTGAGAATTATCCCCATTTCTGAGATTAATCCCCCATTCGGGAGATTAATCCCCATTACTGAGATTAATCCCAAATTACTGAGAGTAATTCCCATTACGGAGAGTCACCCCCATCACTGAGATTAATCCCCTTTACTAAGAGTAATAGCCATTACTGACAGTTATCCCTATTACTGAGATTAATCTCCCATTACTGAGATTAAACCCCCATTACTGAGATTAATTCCCATTACTGAGATTAATCCCCCATTACTGAGAGTAATCCCC
>NW_025965938.1:0-4021 GCF_021869965.1 Rhincodon typus | reverse complement strand
TCCTCTGACGCTGCCTGGCCCGCTGTGTTCCTCCAGCTCCACACTGTGTTACCTATAACTGTGATGTTGCTAAACTATTCAAACAAGTAAATTTAGTGTACAATATTCTGTTTTGAGTAATAATTTGAAATCGTAAAGTGAATCCTAATCCCAACAGTAAAAACTCGACTGTCGCTTCTCTTCACTTTGTTATTTTTCATCTTTTTCCTTCTTAAAGAGATCTAACTGACAAAAAAATTTGCAGCAACAAGTAGGCAATCAATGTTTTCTCTGGATCCGTGCCTGAGTGAGTTTATCCCAATGATTAATCTTTAACAAATATTGTTTCTGCAGATCAGTTTTGCACGTCCCTCACTTGAAGTGACGACTGTGTCCTGTGGTTTCTGCAGGCTCTGGACTAGGTAAGATATCATGTCATGACTGACATTCTTTAGAATTCGAAAAGGACCAGATAATCATTTCACCTCCATTTCTGGGACGGAGATGACCAGTTAGGCCTCATTGTCCCAGCTCAGTTGGTGGAATGGCTGGTTTGAGGTGTAGAGTGATGCCAACAATGTGGGTTCAGTTCCCATCACCATCTGAGATCACCATGAAGGTCTCTCCTTCTCAACCTCTCCCCCTCGCCTGAGGGGTGGTGACCCTCAGGTTAAACCACCTCCAGTCATCTCCCCCCAATGAGAAAACATCCCTATGGTCTGATTTTACCTTTACTGTCTTTAAGTAATGCAGGTGAGTCAGTAGCCTTTGAGGGTGGCATAGTGGTAATGTAACTGGGCTACAGCTCTCCCCAGCACCATGTAATGGGGACATCGGTTCAAATCCCACCATGTAGTGGTGATATTTGCATGCAATAAAAGCTGGAATTAAAAGCTAGCCCAATTTGGTTCCCTAATGCCCCTTTTTAAGTGAGTGAACCTGCCACTGTTACTAAGTCTGGTCTACATCTGATAGCAGTGCACTTGAATCTTAAGGGTATTCTGAAATGGCCCAGCAAGACACTCAGTTCGAATTGCTATAAAGTCTAAAGAAAGGAGTGAAACTGGATACACTACCCGGGGTTGACCTGGGTGATAGAAACAACAACAGTATACAGAGCCGTGTTAACCCTGCAAAATCTTCCTCAGTTACATTTCTTTTTTCCCAAATTCCTCCATGGGATGTGGGCAATCATTGACTAGTCCAGCATTGCCCTTGAAGTGAGTGGCTTTCTGGGGCCACTTCAAAGGGCAGGTAAGAGTTATAGAAACACCACTGCTTGCAATTCCTCTCCATTCCACAGATCATCGTGGCCTGGAATGTTCTTTCCATCCCTTCACTGTCATTGGGTCAAAATCGTAGAACTGCCTTCCTCATAGCATTGTAAGTGTCCCTGCCCCCCATGGACTGCAGCGGTTTAAGAAGGCAGCTCATCACCACCTTATCCAGGGAAACTAGATTGGACAATAAATGTTTATCTTACCATTAACACTCACGTCCCATTCACAAATCATTCTGATGGCTATGCAGTGACATATGGACATGGGAGTATACAAGGGCAGCAAAGTCTGTTATTCCCAGACTTCAGAGAAGATTCTGAATGCACCATCTACATCCCTTCACAGACTTGACCACCAAAGCATGTCCAGATCCATTTTTATCTCACATATCTCATCCCTAATACTTCCATGGGAGGTATATTCCAAACAGGCAACACTCCTAGGTAACTGTTCTGTTTGATCTCTATGTTCATGACTGTCAGTGTAAATGTGAAACCTAACCTTTTGCATTTTGATCATATTACTGAGGGGTAGCGTGTTGGTGAGAAATTGGAAAAGGTCAGGGAGTGATCCCTGGGAGACAGCAGAAATAATGATGTAGGAGCAGGAAGAGAAGATATTGCAAATAAGACCAGAAGATACAGGAGCAGAATGAAGCCATTCAGCCCACTGAGTCTGCTCAATCATGGCTGATATGTTTCTCAACCCCATTCTCCCACCTTCTCCCATAATCTTGATCCCCTGACTAATCAAGAACTTATCTATCTCTGTCTTAAATACACTTTGCCTCCACTGCCCTCTGCGGCAATGAGTTCCATCGAGTCACCACCCTTTGGATGAAGAAATTCCTCCTCATCTCAGTTCTGAAGGATCATCCCTTCACTCTGATGCTGTGTCCTTGAGTCTGAGTCTCTCCTACCAATGGAGACATCTTCCCAACATCCACTCTGTCCAGGCCTCTCCAGTATTCTGTAAGTTTCAATCAGATCACCCCTCATCTTTCTAAACTCCATTGAGTACAGACCCAGAGTCCTCAACTGCTCCTGATATGACAAGCCTTTCATCCCCAGGATCATTCTTGTAAACCTCCTCTGGATCACCTCCAATGCCATGGGGTTCCAAAACTGCTCATAATATTCCATTGCAGCCTGATAGCCTCAGCAGTACATCTTTGCTCTTGTTTTCTAGCCCTCTTGAAATGAATGCCAACACTGTCTTCCTAACTGCCAACTGCATGTTAACCTTAAGAGGATCCTGAACTGGGATTCCTGAGTCCCTTTGCGCTCTAGAATTCCAAAGCCTTTCCCCATTTAGAAAATAGTCTATGCCTCTATTTCTCCTACTAGTGTGTATAACCTCACACTTTCCCACATTGTACTCCATCTGCCACTTCTTTGCTCACTCTCCTGACATGTCCAAATCCTTTTGTAACCTCCCCACCTCCTCAATACTACCTGTCCCTCCACCCATCTTTGTGTCATCTGCAAATTTAGCAACAATGTCCTCAGTTCCTTCATCCAGATCATTAATGTTTAACATGAATAGTTGTGGCCCTAGCACAGGCAAATGATACTCTAGCTAGGATTACTTAGGTAAAACTTGTGAGTCCAATCATTCAGGAATGTAATGAGTGTAACTTGTACACACAACGGTTGATAGAAGTTTGACATTCTCTTGTGCAAATGGTAACCAATGCCTAACCAATTATATGTTTTAAAACTAAGATGGATAGAATTTTTGTTAGCCTAATTTATTAGGGAAATGGGACAGTGCAGAGCAGGTGTGAGCGGTTAAGGGGCCTGCTCTTGATCTATGCTCCTAATGTTTGTAAATCAGGGCTCTGCTGTAGTATTGTGTACAATTCTGAGGTCAGCACTTTATAAACAATGTCAAGGCATTGGAGAGAGAGTGCAGAACTAACCAGAAGACATAGATTGGCAAAGAATGAGAGGTGAATGAGGGGGAGCACAGGAACACAAGAAATAGGAGCAGTTGCCCAAATCTGCTTCCCTGAAAAGTGCACTGCTGCAGCTTAACACCACTTTACTGCTCAGTCCCCATATGCCACGATTTCCTAACAGAACAAAAATCTGCCTATCCCAGCCTTAAATGTTTTCGTTGCTGGAGTAACCATAAACCAATGAGATGGAGAATTCCAAAGATTCCTAGTCCTTTTCAGGAAGTAACTTCTCCTCAACCAGTCCTAATTGATTGGCCCCTTATCCTGATCTTGTGTTTTAGAATCCCTGACCGGCAGCAACAACCTCTCCTCATCTACCCTGTTAACCCCCAGGGCAGAACCTGAGGCTTGAATGAGATCACCTCTTTTTCTTCTAAACTCTGGAGAAAAGGTTTTTTTCCCCAACGAGTTGTGATCTGGATTGCACTGCTACAAAAGTTGGTGGAAGCAGATTCAATAATAACCTCCACAAGAAGTTTGGACTTGAGAAGGTAATTATACAGGGTGACCAAGGAGCAAGGAAATGCTGACTTAACTGGATGGCTCACAGAGCTGGATGATCAATACCAATAGTACATCATTCTATGTTTCTATGATCTGAATAGCCAAGGTTATTGATAGATTGTTATGTGTGATCCAGCCTAGATTCAGTCAGATATGAATGATCAATGATTTCTTTGGCAATCATTAATGAATAATTTGTCTCCTCTTTAATAGGACACCATCATGCTTCTCTTGTTTATGTGCCTCCTTGCAGCCTTCACTACAGCTCAGAAACCTTCTGTGAGAACTTGCTCCAGGC
>NW_025965937.1:90897-91537 GCF_021869965.1 Rhincodon typus | reverse complement strand
CTGGGCACTATGGGTAATTTCCCATGGCTAACCCACCCTAACCCCCACATCCCTGGGCACTATGGGTAATTTCCCACGGCTAACCCACCCTAACCCGCACACCCCTGGACTGCGGGAGGAAACCGGAGCACCCGGAGGAAACCCACGCAGACACGGGGAGAGAGAATGTGCAAACTCCGCACGGACAGACACCCATTTCTCAGGAGTGGGACGTGGACTGAAAATATCTCCCAAAATAGTAGATCAGTGAAAGGCACATTTATCTTGTTCTCAACAGGCACAGGATGAACCACTAATTAACCAGCCAGTAAGGACCACCCTTCCCGATAATGACTGACAATGTTTGGACATCCACAACAACAACACTTCACATTTATGTAGTGCCTTCTTGTAAAAAGAATGAGTTTCAATTTGAAGGAGGTTTTGGCTCAATTGGGATTGTGTCCGATGGGAGTGAATGGGAAAGGGTTTGCGTCCATTGGGATTGTGTCCAATGGGAGTGAACGGGAAGGGGGTTTGGGTCCATTGGGATTGTGTCCAATGGGAGTGAACGGGAAGGGGGTTTGGGTCCATTGGGATTGTGTCCAATGGGAGCGAACAGGAAGGGGGTTTGGGTCCATTGGGATTGTGTCCGATGGGA
>NW_025965937.1:88896-90397 GCF_021869965.1 Rhincodon typus | reverse complement strand
ACGGGAAGGGGGTTTGGGTCCATTGGGATTGTGTCCGATGGGAGTGAATGGGAAGGGGGTTTGGGTCCATTGGGATTGTGTCCAATGGGAGTGAACGGGAATGGGGTTTGTGTCCATATTGGGATTGTGTCCGATGGGAGTGAACGGGAAGGGGGTTTGGGTCCATTGGGATTGTATCCGATGGGAGTGAACGGGAAGGGAGTTGGGTCCATTGGGATTGTGTCCAATGGGAGCGGACGGGAAGGGGGTTTGTGTCCATTGGGATTGTGTCCGATGGGAGCGAACGTGACGTCATGATCCAAGATGTTGGAACAGCCATTGTCACACATCCGCGTCCAATCCCACGCCCTGCAGGAGGCAACCAATCGAAACGCAGTGCCGCCCTACGACCTACAGCAAGGGTCACTCGGGGGAGGAAGCCGGCCAATCGGAAGCGAGTTTCTCAGGTCAAGGTCAGGTGTCAAAGGTCTGGATGAGACGGCTTCAAGGGCACTGAAGTATGATAAAGCAGAAGCTGTTCCGTTCCCTCTGAGAACTGGCACCAAAACACCCAATAAGTCGTGCCTCACCCTTTCATTTGTAAAGGGAGAGTTAACAATTATATAACATGCCTTCTACTGGTTAAATAAATTAAATCACTCAACGTGACAATTTACTTTTCCAACTCTAACCGTGAACCAATTAACTCCACTATTAACAAACGAATAAACCCCCTCTAACCGCTAAATATTCCCAAATTCAAGACGATTCTAATGTTATGCTGTTCCAATAAGTACAAGTCCCACTTGCATAAAAATAAAATAGAAACAAAATAGAACTTCGCCTCTCGAAATTATAGCCAGGTTACATGCCTTCTAGGATGTTCCCCGCCGCATCTTCTCCCGGGAACGCCTTCCCCGTTGAATCTTCCGTCACGGAATACTAACAAGTTTGTGCCGAAGGTATCTTCGATTTAGGTGGAGCTTTCTCCAGCACTTAGAGAATTCTGTGAGAGCCAGCGTTTCTCTCTCTTGAGAGTGGTTAACTCTGGCAGATGCCAGTTTGCTCTCCTCTCTCTGTCCAATGGCCCTCTCCTTTTATACCCTTGATGACCTACCAATTTCTTACACTAGGATTGGTCCTATGTTGCCAAAATTTTTAGGTTCAAATTTGATTGTTTTCCTTTTTCAGTATCTAAGTGCCTGGTTCAAATTGATTGGCTCGGTTCAAAACTCCGTTGTCCACGGTCACAAAACCAAACTCCTGCTTGGCCTGCCGACTGCACGGCCTTCAAATATATACGTTTCAATTCCGGCGCTCCCTGTAGGCCCGCAAGCTGCTTCCCACAGACATACTTCTCGGATCTCTCAGCATAGAAAAAGCACATCACCTTTTAAAGGGACCATGCACCACTTTCCCCCATCCCAGCATTTTAAAAGCACCAATATTTTACAAACACCAAATTCTAACGCCCTGCCTCCCTACCCACAAACACTCTACCCACCTTCACAACACAAGGATG
>NW_025965937.1:88272-88396 GCF_021869965.1 Rhincodon typus | reverse complement strand
TTTCTGAAGAGAGAGAGACAGGGGGTGGAGGGACAAAGATAGACAGGGGACAGAGAGAGAGAGAGAGACAGGGGGTGGAGGGACAAAGATAGACAGGGGACAGAGAGAGAGAGAGAGACAGGGG
>NW_025965937.1:86452-87415 GCF_021869965.1 Rhincodon typus | reverse complement strand
GAGGGACAAAGATAGACAGGGGACAGAGAGAGAGAGAGAGACAGGGGGGGGAGGGACAAAGATAGACAGGGGACAGAGAGAGAGAGAGAGACAGGGGGTGGAGGGACAAAGATAGACAGGGGACAGAGAGAGAGAGACAGGGGGTGGAGGGACAAAGATAGACAGGGGACGGAGGGGAACAGACAGAGAGAGAGACAGGGGGTGGAGGGACAAAGATAGACAGGGGAAGGAGGGAGAGAGAGAGAGAGGGGGTGGAGGGACAAAGATAGACAGGGGATGGAGGGGAACAGAGAGAGACAGACAGGGGGTGGAGGTACAAAGATAGACAGGGGAAGGAGGGGGACAGAGAGAGAGGGGGGCAGAAGGAAATGACTCACAGGACAGAAACAGCTGAAGACTGTAACCCCAGCCCAATTCTCTCTGTCTCTGACTCCCTCCTCTCTCTCCCTCCTCTCTGTCTATAGAAAGAGAATTAGCAAACATTGGAACGACAGAGACACAGACACAGTTTCAAATCTTTAGCGAAATCTCCGTCCCCTCTCCCAACACCGTACCCATTTCAACAGAAAAGCGTCAACAGGAAGCTCCCATTATTCAGAGTCAGTTTTACAAAATAAATTAGCATTTTCAAAGCTGAAATCACATAATTATCCCGAAACATAGCGTATTCTACCCAGCAAAGATTAGAGATTCCGCTTGACAAAATATCTCCACCTCATCGGATCAGGACAGTGGTATTCTACTCGGTAAAGTGAGGGATTGCACAGGGTTTGATACAGCGTAAAGCTCCCTCTACACTGTCTCCCCCCCCATCAAACACTCCCAGGGACAAGGACAGCACGGGGTTAGATACAGAGTAAAGCTCCCTCTACACTGTACCCCCCCATCAAACACTCCCAGGGACAGGGGCAGCACGGGGTTAGATACAGAGTAAAGCTCCCTCTACACTGTCCCCCCCATCAA
>NW_025965937.1:85134-85952 GCF_021869965.1 Rhincodon typus | reverse complement strand
GGGGGACTGAGAGACACCAGTCAATGTACAGATATCTCCCTGAGAGAGAGGGGACTGAGAGACACCAGTCAATGTACAGATATCTCCCTGAGGGAGAGGGGACTGAGAGACACCAGTCATTGTACAGATAGCTCCCTGAGGGAGAAGGGACTCAGAGACACCATCCTCACCTTGGCTGCTGTCTTGTTCTCGCTCAGATATTCCAGCGCAGTCAGTCCACAGTTGGATTGGACGTGGCTGATCGTGTGCGCACTCTGGATCTGTGCCTTCAGAACCAATGTGTAGGGTGCCTGTTGTACCTGGGGGACGTCCTGGGTCACGCTGGGAGACTGGGCATCTGGGAGGGATCACAGTGCCACGGTTAGATTACGGACCACTGTCTCCACATCCTCTGCTCCTCAGATCAAAACTTGGTCTCTCTACGGTCCCAGTGCTTCCCTCGTTCCATCAACAACCCAGACTCGCAACAGTGAACCCAGCTGGATCGGCATCAATCACCTCCCAACCTCACACCCGCTGATCTATCGCTGCCGCTGTTGTGTAACAGACCTGAAGGGAGTTGAAGAGCATCCTTCTGTCCCTTTGTACAGGGCAGAAGGGCTGAGTGGCCTCCGCCTGAGGCTGTCCAACAGACCCAAGTGTTAAATGGATACTCTCTGTTTCTATGTAACTGATGAAAGTCCTCCTGCAGTTCCTGTGCAGCACACTTGAGACGAAACGGCTCCCCTTCTTCCCTTTGCAAGGGGATTAAAGGACGGTTTCCTGGGACAGTGTAGAGGGAGCTTTACCCTGTATCTAACCCCGTGCTGCCCCTGTCC
>NW_025965937.1:84130-84937 GCF_021869965.1 Rhincodon typus | reverse complement strand
CCCTGGGAGTGTTTGATGGGGAGGACAGTGTAGAAGCAGCTTTACGCTGAATCTAATGCCTTCTTTTCTGGGCTGGGAGAGTGTCTATCTGACTGGTCCTGCCTCACACCCTGAGTCACTGCTGGTGTAACTCCAGGACTGGAGCCTCACCTGTCGGTGTGTACCGGGGATTGAGAATGGCGGGCAGGACGAAACGCACTGCCCCATCAGCCTCGATCGCCAACTCCTGGACAAAGGAGAAGGAGACAGTGGCACTCTGCCCAGGGGGCAGGTTGCCCACAGTGCAGCTGAAGATGTCGCTGCTGCTGCTGTCCTCCTCCAGTAGGAAGGCCTGGTGCCCAGACGAGATGGCATCGTCGTAATCATCCTTCGCCTGTCCACAAGGAGGGAAAAAGGTGTCAACGCCAGCTCTCCATTGAGGTCCCCCAAGGCCCACTCCGCTCACTCACCACGCCCCCCACCACAACATCCCACCTTCTCTTTCTCCTTAATCACAGCCACAATCGTCTTGCCATCCACCATGGCCTGGAAATTGTAGACGGCAGCATCGCTGTCCATGGGGAAGACAAAGACGGCCTCCACAGGCTCGGTCTCCTCATTCTTGTACTCGAGGCTCGCAGAAACATCAGCCACAAAGCCCTTCACCTCGATCTCCACCGAGATACTCTTCAGGGGGACTGCGACAGACGCAGAGCAGCACAGTGAGGGCAGTCAGCAAACCCAACTCATCCTTCCATACAAATCCAACCCCCTTTCCGTCCACTCCCATCGGACACAATCCCAATGGACCCAAACCGCCTTTCCATC
>NW_025965937.1:82872-83873 GCF_021869965.1 Rhincodon typus | reverse complement strand
CAAGCAAGGCAGTCAGTCGATGCTGGGCATGCTTTTGGGTCTACAGCCTCTTAGGTGTGTATTCCCATGTGCACTGGGGTAAGAGTGACTGGAGCAGGGACCAGTCGGGCACACCGTAGCAGTACAGTAGGACACAAAGACCTGGTTGTTATTGCTGTTTGCAGGACTGTGTTCTGCACAAATTGTATGCCACACGCCTCAGGGAGAGTCTGTCTGTCTCTCTCTCTCCATGTGAGTTTTTCTGTGTTTACTGAAATGACTCTCTGTTTCTGACCATCTCTCTCTCTTTCCCTCCCTGCGCTCGGCAATCTCTCTGTAACTGGGCAGGGAAGTCCTGGAGCAGCTCAGAAGTTGGACAATTGACTGACATTTTACTTTCTCGTCCTCTCTTCATACCTCGTCACTTTGTCTGCCGTGCCCAGTCCGTTTGTACAGTTCTTTTCAATGTAAACAGGGTCTGGTTCTGCCCATGTCTTGCTGCTGATTCACTCAGTAGAATGGAGCACAACTAACTCAATCACAGGAGATTTTTTTTCCCCAGTGAAATGATAGCAGCCTTTTCATCATTTCCTGTTCAAGCGTTTATCCAGGTCAGGTGTGTTGAGGGTATGCATAAAGGTGTACATATAGAGAGTTTGTGTGTGTGTACATTTTTGATGCGGGTGTGAATAGCCGGTGTATGTGTGAATGTGGGTGTGTGTGTGTATGTTCTGTAGTGTCGATGTATGCCTCTATAGGGTCTGCAGGGCCATTGCGTGTGTATATAATTGCCTTAGGTTTATGAGTATGTACACATAGAGGCAGGTGGTACACAGGAGAGGGGGACGTGAGTCACACAGCACAGAAGCAGACCCTTGTCCGTGCCAAGTTTCTCGAACTAACCTAGTCCCACCTGCCCGCGTTTGGGGTATATTGCCCCAAACCTTTCCTATTCGTGTACCTGTCCAAAAGTCTTAAATGTTGCACCAGCCTCCACCACTTCCTCTGGCAGCTCGTTCCAT
>NW_025965937.1:79081-82372 GCF_021869965.1 Rhincodon typus | reverse complement strand
AATTAAGTCATTTGGTAAAGTTGAGATTTATGCCTTCTGAACTGCTTGACTCGGTGAAATAAGCATGTTATTCAAAACAACATCAAAAGTTGTGGCATTTGGTGAAGTTGAGATTTTAGCCTTCTGAAGTGTCAAACGAGCTGAAATACGCATTTTAGACAAAACCGCATCAAATGTTCAGTCATTAGGTGAAGTTGAGATTTTGATCTTCGAAAGTGCTGACCTCATGAAATAAGCATGGCATTCAAACCAACATCAAAAACTAACTCATTTAGTGAAGTGAGATATTGGTCTTCTGAAGTGCTTATCTGAGTGAAATAAGCATTTCAGTCCAACCAGCGACCAAAGTTATGTTCTTTGGTGAAGTTCTGATTTTTGACTTCTGAAGTGCTTATCTCACTGAAATGAGCATGTTAGTCAAAACAAAATCTAAAGTTGAGTCATTTGGTGAAGTTGAGATTGTTGACTTCTGAAGTGCTTAACTCGCTGAAATATGTATTTTAATTCAACCAGCATCAAAAATCAAGTCATTTGATGAAGTTGAGATTTTTCACATCTGTAGTGCTCATCTCACTGAAGTAAGCATTATAGTCAAACCAGGATCAAAAGTTATGTCCTTTGGTGAAGGTGAGATTTTGGTCTTCTGAAGTGCGTTTTCCCACTGAAATAAGCATGTTAGTCAAAACAGCATCAAATGTTGAGTGTCTTGTTTAGTTGAGATTGTGGTTTTCTACTATGCTTATCTCGCTGAAATAATTAGGTTAGTCAAAACAATATCAAAAGTTGTGACATTTGGTGAAGTTGAGATTTGGATCTTCTGAATTGGTTATCTCACTCAAATAAGCATGTTAGTCAAAACAACATTAAAAATTGAGTCATTTGGTGAAGATCAGATTTTAGTCTTCTCAAGTGCTGAACTGACTGAATTAAACATCTTAGTCTGACCAACATCAAAAATCAAGTCATTTGATGAAGTTGAGATTTTTTGCATTCAGAAGTGCATATCTCACTCAATTATGCATGTTAGTCAAAACAACATGAAAAGTTGAGTTATTTGGTGAGGTTGAGATTTTGATCTTCTGATGTGCCATTCTCAAAGGAATCAACATGTCATTCAAACCAACATCAAAAACCAATTCATTTGATGAAGTTGAAATATTGGACTTCCGATGTGATTATCTGAGTGAAATTAGCGTGTTAGTCAAAACAGCATCAATAATTAAGTCGTGTGATGATGTTGAAATTTTTGAATTCTGAAGTGCTCATCTCACTCAAATAAGCATGTTAGTCAAACCAACATCAAACCTTGAGTCATCTGGTGAAGTTCAGATTTTGGTCTCCTGAAGTGCTTATCTGAGTGAAATAAGACTTTTAATCAAATCAGCATCATAAGTTAGGTCCTTTGGTGAAGTTGAGATTTTAGTATTCTAATATGCTTATCTCGCTGAAATAAGCATTTTAGTCAAACCAGCATCAAAAGGAGAGTGTCTTCATGAAATTTTGATTTTGGTCTTCTCATATGCTTATCTCGCTAATTTAGGCACGTTATTCAAAACAACATCAAAAGTTGAGACATTTGGTGAAGTTGAGATTTTGACTTCTGAAATGCTTCTCTCAATCAAATAAGCATGTTAGTCAAACCATCATCAAAACTACAGTAATTAGGTGAACTTCAGGTTTTGGTGTTCTGAAGAATTTCACTCGCTACAATAAGCAATTTAAAATAACCAGCTTCAAAAGTTGTGGTATTCGTTTAAGTGGAGGTTTTGATCTTCTGAAGTGCTTGCCTTATGAAATAAGCATGTCATTCAAACCAACATCAAAAACTAACTCATTAAGTGAAGTGAGATATGGGTCCTCTGAAGTGCTTATTTGAGTGAAATAAGCATGTCAGTCAAAGCAGCATCAAAAATCAAGTCAGATGGTGAAGTTGAGATTTTGATCTTCTGATGTGCTTATCTCAAAGAAGTCAACATGTCATTCAAACCAACATCAAAAACTAATTCATTTCGTGAAGTTGAAATATTGGTCTCCCGATGTGATTATCTGAGTGAAATAAGCGTGTTAGTCAAAACAGCATCAATCATTAAGTCGTTTGATGAAGTTGAGATTTTTGAATTCTGAAGTGCTTATCTCACTGAAATAAGCATGTCAGTCAAACAAACATCGAAACTAGAGTCATTTTGGGAAGTTCAGATTTTGGATTTCTGAAGTGTGTAACTCGCCGAAAGAAGCATTTTAATCCAAACAGCATCAAAAGTTCAGTCATTTGGTGAAGTTGAGATTTTTGACTTCTGAAATGCTTTTCCCACTGTAATAAGTATGTTAGTCTAACCAACATCAAAACTTGAGTCATTTGGTGAAGTCGAGATTCTACACTTCTGAAGTGCTTATTTCACTGGCGGAAGCCATTAGTCAATCCAACATCAAAACTTGAGTCATTTGGTGAAGTTCAGATTGTGGTCTTCTGCTGTGCTTATCTCGCTGAAATAAGCACGTTAGTCAAATTAACATCAAAAATGGAGTCATTTGGTGATGTTCCGATTTTTGTCTTCTGAAGTGGTTGTCTCGCTGAAATAAGAATTTTAATCCAACCAGCATCAAAAATTATGTGTTTTGGCGAAGTTGAGGTTTTTGACTTCTGATTTGTTTATCTCACTCACACAAGCATGTCACTCAAATTACATCAAAACTTGAGACATTTGGTGAAGTACAGATTTTGGTCTTCTGATGTGCTTAACTCCATGAAATAAGCATTTTAAATCCAACCAGCATTAAAAATTAAGTCATTTGGTAAAGTTGAGATTTTTGCCTTCTGAAATGCTTAACTCGCTCAAATAAGCATGTTACTCAAAACAACATCAAATGTTGAGTCATTTGGTGAAGTTGAGATTTTTGCCTTTTGAAATGCTTAACTCACGGAAATAAACATGTTATTCAAAAGAACATCAAGAGTTGAGTCATTTGGTGAAGTTGAGATTTTTGACTTCTGAATTGGTTATCTCACTCAAATAAGCATGTTATTCAAAACAACATTAAAAATTGAGTCATTTGGTGAAGATCCGATTTTAGTCTTCTCAAGTGCTTAACTCACTGAATTAAACATCTTAGTCTAACCAACGTCAAAAATCAAGTCATTTGATGAAGTTGAGATTCTTGACTTCTGTAGTGCTCACCTCACTGAAATAAGCATTTTAGTCCAACCAGCATCACAATTTATGGCTTTTGGTGAAGTTGAGATTTCTGTCTTCTCATATGCTTATAACGCCGAAATAAGAACGTTAGTCAAAC
>NW_025965937.1:77862-78581 GCF_021869965.1 Rhincodon typus | reverse complement strand
ACTGTCCCCAATCCCAATGCACCCAAACCCCTTCCCATTCACTCCCAGTGTCCCCAGCCCCTTCCCATTCACTCCCACTATCCCCATTCACAATGGACACAAACCCCTTCCCGTTCACTCCCACTAACCCTAATCCCAAAGGACCAAACCCCTTCCCATTCACTCCCACTGTCCCCAATCGCAATGGACCCAAAACCCCTTCCCAAACACTCCCACTATAACCAATCCCAATGGACCCAAACCTCTTCCCATTCACTCCCAATATCCCCAATCCCAATGGACCCAAACCTCTTCCCTTTCATTCCCACTGTCCCCAATCCCAATGCACCCAAACCCCTTTCCATTCATTCCCACTGTCCCTAATCCCACTAGACCCAAACCCCTTCCCATTAACTCCCACTGTCCCCAATCCCATTGGACCCAAACCCCATCCCGTGCACTCCCTCTGTCCCCAATCCCAATGGACCCAAAACCCTTGCTATTCACTCCCAATATCAACAATCCCAATGCAACCAAACCTCTTCACATTCATTCCCACTGTCCCCAATCCCAATGGACCCAAACACCTTCCCGTTCACTCGCACTGTCTCCAATCCCAATGGACCCAAACCCCTTCCCATTCACTCCCAAAGTCCCCAATCCCAATGGACCCAAACCCCTTCCCATTCACTCCCATTGTCCCCAATCCCAATGGACCCAATCCACTTCCCGCAATTTCC
>NW_025965937.1:77133-77852 GCF_021869965.1 Rhincodon typus | reverse complement strand
ACTGTCCCCAATCCCAATGCACCCAAACCCCTTCCCATTCACTCCCAGTGTCCCCAGCCCCTTCCCATTCACTCCCACTATCCCCATTCACAATGGACACAAACCCCTTCCCGTTCACTCCCACTAACCCTAATCCCAAAGGACCAAACCCCTTCCCATTCACTCCCACTGTCCCCAATCGCAATGGACCCAAAACCCCTTCCCAAACACTCCCACTATAACCAATCCCAATGGACCCAAACCTCTTCCCATTCACTCCCAATATCCCCAATCCCAATGGACCCAAACCTCTTCCCTTTCATTCCCACTGTCCCCAATCCCAATGCACCCAAACCCCTTTCCATTCATTCCCACTGTCCCTAATCCCACTAGACCCAAACCCCTTCCCATTAACTCCCACTGTCCCCAATCCCATTGGACCCAAACCCCATCCCGTGCACTCCCTCTGTCCCCAATCCCAATGGACCCAAAACCCTTGCTATTCACTCCCAATATCAACAATCCCAATGCAACCAAACCTCTTCACATTCATTCCCACTGTCCCCAATCCCAATGGACCCAAACACCTTCCCGTTCACTCGCACTGTCTCCAATCCCAATGGACCCAAACCCCTTCCCATTCACTCCCAAAGTCCCCAATCCCAATGGACCCAAACCCCTTCCCATTCACTCCCATTGTCCCCAATCCCAATGGACCCAATCCACTTCCCGCAATTTCC
>NW_025965937.1:75494-76633 GCF_021869965.1 Rhincodon typus | reverse complement strand
CCTTCCCATTCACTCCCAATGGACACCATCCCAATGGCCCCAAACCCCTTCACATTCACTCCCACTGATCCCATTCCCAATGGAACCAAATCCCTTCCCATTCATTCCCACTGACCCCTATCCCAATGGACCCAAACCCCTTCCCATTCATCCCACTGTCACAATCCCAATGGAACCAAACCGCTTCCCATTCACTCCCACTGTCACAATCCCCATGGACACAAACCACTTCCTATTCACTCCCACTGTCCCCAATCCCAATGGACCCAAACCACTTCCCATTCACTCCCACTGTCACAATCCCAATGGACCCAAACCCCTTCCCATTCATTCCTACTGACCCCTATCCCAATGAAACAAAACCCCTTCCCATTCACTCCCACTGTCCCCAGTCCCAATGGACCCAAACCCCTTCCCATTCATTCCCACTGACCCCTATCCCAATGGAACTAAATCCCTTCCCATTCACTCCCACTGTCACAATCCCAATGGAACCAAACCCCTTCCCATTCACTCCCAATTGGCACATTCCCAATGGACCCAAACACCTTCCCATTCACTCCCAACGGACACCATCCCAATGGCCCCAAACCCCTTCACATTCACTCCCACTGATCCCATTCCCAATGGAACCAAATCCCTTCCCATTCACTCCCACTATACCTATCCCAATGGACCCAAACCACTTCCCATTCATTCCCACTGACCCCTATCCCAATGGACCCAAACCCCTTCCCATTCATCCCACTGTCACAATCCCAATGGAACCAAACCGCTTCCCATTCACTCCCACTGTCACAATCCCAATGGACCCAAACCCCTTCCTATTCACTCCCACTGTCCCCAATCCCAATGGAACCAAACCCCTTCCCATTCAGTCCCACTGTCCACAATCCCAATGGACCAAAAACCACTTCCCATTCACTCCCACTGTCACAATCCCAATGGACCCAAACCCCTTCCCATTCATTCCCACTGACCCCTATCCCAATGGACCCAAACCCCTTCCCATTCACTCCAATTGGACATAATCCCAATGGACACAAACACCTTCCCATTCACTCCCAATGGACACAATCCCAATGGACCCAAACCCCTTCACGTTCACTCCCACTGACCCCATTCCCAATGGACCCAAA
>NW_025965937.1:74264-74994 GCF_021869965.1 Rhincodon typus | reverse complement strand
CTTCCCATTCACTCCCACTGTCCCCAGACCCAATGGACCCAAACCCCTTCCCATTCACTCCAATTAGACATAATCCCAATGGATCCAAACACCTTCCCATTCACTCCCAATGGACACAATCCCAATGGACCCAAACCCCTTCACGTTCACTCCCACTGACCCCATTCCCAATGGACCCAAATCCTTCCCATTCACACTCACTGTCCCCAATCCCAATGGACCCAAACCCCTTCCCATTCACTCTCATTGGACATAATCACAATGAACCCAAACACCTTCCCATTCACTCCCACTGTGCCCTATCCCAATGGACCCAAACCCCTTCCCATTCACTCCCACTGTCACAATCCCAATAGACCCAAACCCCTTCCCTTTCAGTCCCAATGGGCACAATCCCAATGGACCCAAACCCCTTCCCATTCACTCCCACTGACCCCATTCCCAATGGACCCAAATCCTTCCCATTCACACTCACTGTCCCCAATCCCAATGGACCCAAACCCCTTCCCATTCACTCCCAACTGGCCCATTCCCAATGGACCCAAACCCCTTCCCATTCCCTCCCACGACCCCATTCCCAATGGACCCAATCCCCTTCCCATTCTCTCCCAAAGGACACTATCCCAATGGCCCCAAACCCTTTCCCATTAACTCCCACTGACCCCAATACCAATGGACCCATCCCCTTCCAATTCACTCCCACTGTACACCATCCCAATGGAACCAAACC
>NW_025965937.1:73471-73764 GCF_021869965.1 Rhincodon typus | reverse complement strand
GGTTTTGGGGCCATTGGGAATGGGGTCAGTGGGAGTGAATGGGAAGGGGATTGGATCCATTGAGATGGGGCTCAGTGGGAGTGAATGGGAAGGGGTTTGGGGCCATTGGGATAGGGGACAGTGGGAGTGAATGGGAAGGGGTTTGGGTCCATTGGGATTGGGGTCAGTGGGAGGGAATGGGAAGGGTTTTGGGTCCATTGGGATTGTGTCCATTGGGAGTGAATGGGAAGGGATTTGGGTCCATTAGGATTGGGGACAGTGAGAGTGAATGTGAAGGGGTTTGGGTCCATTGG
>NW_025965937.1:73077-73371 GCF_021869965.1 Rhincodon typus | reverse complement strand
AGTGGGAATGAATGGGAAGGGGTTTGGGGCCATTGGGATAGTGTCCTTTGGGAGTGAACGGGAAGGGGTTTGAGTCCATTGGGATAGGAATCAGTGGGCGTGAATGGGAAGGGGTTTGGGTCCATTGGGATAGGGGTCAGTGGGAGTGAATGGGAAGGGGTTTGGGTCCATTGGGATGGTGTACAGTGGAAGTGAATGGGAAGGGATTTGGGTCCATTGGGAATGGGATCAGTGGGAGTGAATGTGTAGGGGTTTGGGTCCATTGGGATTGTGTATATTGGGAGTGAATGGGAA
>NW_025965937.1:71944-72577 GCF_021869965.1 Rhincodon typus | reverse complement strand
CGAATGGGAAGGAGTTTGGGACCATTGGGATTGTGTACAGTGGGAGTGAATGGGAAGGGGTTTGGGACCATTGGGATTGTCTACAGAGGGAGTGAACAGGGAAGGGTTTTGGGGCCATTGGTATTGTGTACAGTGGGAGTGAATGGGAAGGGATTTGGGACCATTGGGATTGTGTACCGTGGAATTGAATGGTAAGGGGTTCGGGACCATTGGGATTGTGTCCAGTGGGAGTGAATGGGAAGGAGTTTGGGACCATTGGGATTGTGTACAGTGGGAGTGAATGGGAAGGGGCTTGGGACCATTGGGATTGTGTACTGTGGGAGTGAATGGGAAGGGGTTTGGGGCCATTGGGATTGTGTCCAGTGGGAGTGAATGGGAAGGGGTTTGGTTCCATTGGGATTGTGTACATTGGGAGTGAATGGGAAGGGATTTGGGACCATTGGGATGGTGTACAATGGCAGCGAATGGGAAGGGGTTTGGGACCATTGGGATTGTGTACAGTGGGAGTGAATGGGAAGGGGTTTGGGTCCATTGGGATTGTGTACAGTGGGGGTGAAAAGGAAGGAGTTTGGGACCATTGGGATTATGTACAGTGGGAGTGAATGGGAAGGAGTTTGGGACCATTGGGATTGT
>NW_025965937.1:71519-71844 GCF_021869965.1 Rhincodon typus | reverse complement strand
GGGTTTGGGACCATTGGGATTGTGTACAGTGGGAGTGAATGGGAAGGGGTTTGGGACCGTTGGGATTGTGTACTGTGGGAGTGAATGGGAAGGGGTTTGGGTCCATTGGGATTGTGTACAGTGGGAGTGAATGGGAAGGGGTTTGGGACCATTGGGATTGTGTACAGTGGGAGTGAATGGGAAGGGGTTTGGGGCCAATGGGATTGTGTACAGTCGGAGTGAATAGGAAGGAGTTTGGGACCATTGGGATTGTGTACAGTGGGAGTGAATGGGAAGGTGTTTGGGACCATTGGGATTGTGTACAGTGGGAGTGAATGGGAAGGAC
>NW_025965937.1:69970-71019 GCF_021869965.1 Rhincodon typus | reverse complement strand
ATTCACTCCCACTGTACACAATCCCAATGGTCCCAAACCCCTTCCCATTCGCTGCCATTGTACACCATCCCAATGGTCCCAAATCCCTTCCCATTCACTCCCAATATACACAATCCCAATGGAACCAAACCCCTTCCCATTCACTCCCACTGGACACGATCCCAATGGCCCCAAACCCCTTCCCATTCACGCCCACTGTACACAATCCCAATGGTCCCAAACACCTTCCCATTCACTCCCACTGTACACCATCCCAATGGTCGCAAACTCCTTCCCATTCACTCCCACTGTGCACAATCCCAATGGTCCCAAACTCCTTCCCATTCACTCCCACTGGACACAATCCCAATGGCCCCAAACCCCTTCCCATTCAATTCCACTGTACACAATCCCAATGGCACCAAACCCCTTCCCATTCACTCCGTCTGTACACAATCCCAATGGTCCCAAACCCCTTCCCATTCACTCCCACTGTACACAATCCCAATGGTCCCAAACTCCTTCCCATTCACTCCCACTGTACACAATCCCAATGGTCCCAAACTCCTTCCTATTCACTCCCACTGTACACAATCCCAATGGTCCCAAACACTTTCCTATTCGCTCCCATTGTACACAATCCCAATGGTCCCAAACCCCTTCCCATTCACTCCTACTGTACACAATCCCAATGGTCCCAAACTCCTTCCCATTCACTGCTACTGTACACAATCCCAATGGTCCCAAACCCCTTCCCATTCACTCCCACTGTACACCAGCCCAGTGGTCCCAAACCCCTTCCCATTCACTCCCACTGTACATAATCCCAATGGACCCAAACCCCTTTTCTTTCGCTCCCACTGTACACAATCCCAATGGCACCAAACCACTTCCCATTCACTCCGTCCGTACACAACCCCAAAGGTCCAAATCCCTTCCCATTCACTCCCACTGTACACAATCCCAATGGTCCCAAACCCCTTCCCATTCACTCCAACTGTACACAATCCCAATGGTCCCAAAGTCCTTCCCATTCACTCCCACTGTACACAATCCCAATGGTCCCAAAC
>NW_025965937.1:68417-69470 GCF_021869965.1 Rhincodon typus | reverse complement strand
AAACCCCTTCCCATTCACTCCCACTGTCCCAAATCCCAATGGACCCATTCCCCTTCCCATTCAGTCCCACTGATTCCTATCCCAATGGAATCAAACCCCTTCCCAGTTACTCCCAAAGGACACTATCCCAATGGCCCCATACCCCTTCACATTCACTCCCACTGACCCCATTCCCAATGGACGCAACTCCCTTCGCATTCACTCCCAATGGACACAATCCCAATGGACCCAATCCCATTCCCATTCACTCCCACTGTACACCATCCCAATGGACCCAAACCCCTTCCCATTTACTCCCAATGGACACTGTCCCAAGTGCCCCAAACCCCTTCCCATTCACTCCCACTTATTCCTATCCCAATGGACTCAAACCCCTTCCCATTCACTCCCAAAGGACACTATCCCAATGGCCCCAAACCCCTTCCCATTCGCTCCCACTGACCCCAATCCCAATGGACCCAAACCCCTTCCCATTCACTCCCACTGTCACAATCCCAATCGACACAAACCTCTTCCAATTCACTCCGACTGTCACAATCCCAATGGACTCAAACCCCTTCCCAATCACTCCCACTGAACCCAATCCCAATGGACACAAACCCCTTCCCATTCACTCCTACTGTCCCCAATCCCAATGGACACAAACCCCTTCCTATTCACTCCCACTGTCACAATCCCATTGGACTCAAACCCCTTCCCATTCACTCCAAATGTACACAATCCCAATGGACCCAAACCCCTTCCCATTCACTCTCACTGTCCCCAATCCCAAAGGTCCCAAACCCCTTCCCATTCACTCCCAATGGACACAATCCCAATGGACCCAAACCCCTTCCCATTCACTCCCACTGTCCCCAATCCCAATGGACCCAAACCCCTTCCCATTCACTCCTACTGTCCCCAATCCCAATCGACACAAACCTCTTCCCATTCACTCCCCCTGTCACAATCCCAATCGACACAAACCTCTTCCAATTCACTCCGAATGTCACAATCCCAATGGACTCAAACCCCTTCACATTCACTCTCATTGTACACCATCCCAATGGACCC
>NW_025965937.1:67256-67917 GCF_021869965.1 Rhincodon typus | reverse complement strand
GACAGTGGGAGTGAATGGGAAGGGGTTTGGGTCCATTGGGATTGGTGACAGTGGGAGTGAATGGGAAGGGGTTTGGGTCCATTGGGATTGGGGACAGTGGGAGTGAATGGGAACGGGTTTTGGGTCCATTGGGATTGTGGACAGTCGGAGTGAATGGGAAGGACTTTGAATCCATTGGGATTGGGGACAGTGGTAATGAATGGGAAGGGCTTTGAGTACATTGGGATTGGGGACAGTCCGAGTGAAGGGAAGGGGTTTGGGTGCATTAGGATTGGGGACAGTGGGAATGAATGGGAATGGGTTTGGGACCGTTGGGATTGGGGACAGTGGGAATGAAAAGGAAGAGGTTTGGGTCCATTGGGATTGGTTATAGTGGGAGTGAATGGGAAGGGGTTTGGGTCCATTGGGATTGGGGACAGTGGGAGTGAATGGGAAGGAGTTTGGGTCCATTGGGATTGGGGACAGTGGGAATGAATGGGAAGGGGTTTGGTTCCATTGGGATTGGGGACAGTGGGATTGAATGGGAAGGGGTTTGGATCCATTGGGATTGGGGACTGTGGGAGTGAATGGGAAGGGGTTTGGGTCCATTGGGATTGGGGACATTGGGAGTGAATGGGAAGGGGTTTGGGTCCATTGGGATTGGGGACAGTGGGAGTGAATG
>NW_025965937.1:66083-66756 GCF_021869965.1 Rhincodon typus | reverse complement strand
CCATTGCGATTGGGGACAGTGGGAGTGAATGGGAAGGGGTTTGGGTCCATTGGGGTTGGGGACAGTGGGAGTGAATGGGAAGAGGTTTGGGTCCATTGGGATTGGTTATAGTGGGAGTGTTTGGGAAGGGGTTTTGGGTCCATTGCGATTGGGGACAGTGGGAGTGAATGGGAAGGGGTTTGGTCCTTTGGGATTAGGGTTAGTGGGAGTGAACGGGAAGGGGTTTGTGTCCATTGTGAACGGGGATAGTGGGAGTGAATGGGAAGGGGCTGGGGACACTGGGAGTGAATGGGAAGGGGTTTGGGTGCATTGGGATTGTTGATAGTGGGAGTGAATAGCAAGGGTTTTGGGCCCATTGGGATTGGGGACAGAGGGAGTGAACGGGATGGGGTTTGGGTCCAATGGGATTGGGGACAGTGGGAGTTAATGGGAAGGGGTTTGGGTCTAGTGGGATTAGGGACAGTGGGAATGAATGGAAACGGGTTTGGGTGCATTGGGATTGGGGACAGTGGAAATGAAAGGGAAGAGGTTTGGGTCCATTGGGATTGGTGATATTTGGAGTGAATGGGAAGGGGTTTGGGTCCAGTGTGATTGGGGACAGTGGGAGTGAATGGGAAGCTGTTTGCGTCCATTGGGATTGAGGACAGTGGGAGCGAATGGGAAGGGGTTTGGG
>NW_025965937.1:64218-65583 GCF_021869965.1 Rhincodon typus | reverse complement strand
CCTTCCCATTCGCTCCCACTGTCCCCAATCCCAATGGACCCAAACCCCTTCCTGTACACTCCCACTGTCCCCAATCCCAATGGACCCAAACCCCTTCCCATTCACTCCCACTGTCCCCAATCCCAATGGACCCTAACCCCTTCCCAATCCCTCCCACTGACCCCAATCCCAATGGAAATAAACTCCTTCCCGTTCATTCCCACTGTCCCCAATCCCAATGTACCCAGACCCCTTCCCATTCACTCCCACTGTCCTCACTCACACTGGAACCAAAATCCGCACCATTCACTCCCCCTGTCCCCAATCCCAATGGACCCAGACCCCTTCCCATTCACTCCCACTGTCCTCAATCATACTGGAACCAAACCCCTTCCCATTCATTCCCACTGTCCCCAATCCCATTGGACCCAAACCCCTTCCCTTTCCCTCCCACTGACCCCAATCCCAATGGACCCAGACCCCTTCCCATTCACTCCCACTGTCCTCAATCCCAATGGACCCAAACCCCTTCCCATTCACTCCCACTGACCCCAATCCCAATGGACCCTAACCCCTTCCCAATCCCTCCCACTGAACCCAATCCCAATGGAAACAAACTCCTTCCCGTTCATTCCCACTGTCCCCAATCCCAATGGACCCAAACCCGGTCCCATTCACTCCCACTGTCTCCAATCCCAATGGACACAAACCACTTCCTATCCATTCCCATTGTCCCCAATCCCAATGGACCCAAACCCCTTCCCATTCACTCCCACTGTCCCCAATCCCAATGGACACAAACCCCTTCCCATTCACTCCCACTGTCACCAATCCCAATGGACCCAATCCCCTTCCCATTCGCTCCCACTGTCCTCAATCACCAATGGACCCAAACACCTTCCCATTCACTCCCATTGTCCACAATCCCGACCCCTTCCCATTGACTCCCACATTTCCCAATCCCAATGGACCCAAACCCCTTCCCATTCACTCCCACAGACCCCAATCCCAATGGACCCAAACCCCTTCCCATTCACTCCCACTATCCCCAATCCCAATGGACCCAGACCCCTTCCCATTCACTCCCACAGTTCCCAATCCCAATGGACCCAAACCACTTCCCATTCACTCCCACAGTCCCCAATCACAATGGACCCTAACCCCTTCCCATTCACTCCCACTGTAACCAATCCCAATGGACCCAAACCCCTTCCCATTCACTCCCTCTGACCCCAATCCCAATGGACCCAAACCCCTTCCCATTCACTCCCACTGTCCCCAATCCCAATGGACCCAGACCCCTTCCCATTCACTCCCACTGTCCTCAATCACACTGGAACCAAACTCCTTCCCATTCATTCCCACTGTCCTCAATCCCAATGGACC
>NW_025965937.1:63383-63718 GCF_021869965.1 Rhincodon typus | reverse complement strand
TACTCTCACAGACACACACACTCACTCTCATATACACACACACTCACTCTCATATACACACACACACACTCTCACTCTCACACACACACACTCACTCACACACTTACTCTCACAGACACTCACTCTCACTCTCACACACACACACACACTCACTCTCTCTCTCACTTACTCTCACACACACACACTCTCACTCTCACACACACTCACTCACTCTCGCACTTACTCTCACAGACACACACACTAACTCACTCTCACACACACTCACTCTCATATACACACACACACACTCTCACTCTCACACACACTCACACACTCTCTCTCACACATACTCACTC
>NW_025965937.1:60177-60554 GCF_021869965.1 Rhincodon typus | reverse complement strand
CACACACACACGCACACACTCACACTCACACTCACTCTCACACACACTCACACACACTCACACACACTCACACTCACTCACACTCACACTCACTCACACTCACACACACACTTACTCACGCACAGTCACACACACTCACACTCACACACACTCACACTCACACACACTCACACACACACACTCACACACACTCACTCACACACACACACACTCACACTTACTCACACACAGTCACACACACTCACACACACACACACTCACAAACTCACACACACTCTCACTCACACACTCACACACACTCACACACTCACACACACTCACACACACACTCACACACACTCACACACACTCACACACTCACACTCACACACTCACAC
>NW_025965937.1:57333-59677 GCF_021869965.1 Rhincodon typus | reverse complement strand
GTGTGTGTGTGTGTGTGTGTGAGAGAGAGAGAGACTGTGTGTGTGTGTGAGAGAGACTGTGTGTGTGTGAGAAAGAGAGTGCGTGTGTGAGAGAGTGTGAGTGAGTGTGTGTGAGACAGAGAGTGTGTGTGTGAGAGAGTGTGTGAGAGTGTGAGAGAGTGTGTGTGTGAGAGAGAGAGTGTGTGTGTGAGAGAGTGTGTGTGTGAGAGAGTGTGAGAGAGTGTGTGTGAGTGTGTGTGTGAGAGTGTGTGTGTGTGAGAGAGAGTGTGTGTGTGTGAGAGTGAGTGTGTGTGTGAGAGAGAGAGTGTGTGAGAGAGAGTGTGTGAGAGAGAGTGTGTGAGAGAGAGTGTGTGAGAGAGAGAGAGAGACATAGAGAGACAGATATTGTGTCTGAGAGACAGAGAGAGACTGTGTGTGTGTGTGAGAGACTCTCTCTCGCGCACGCACTCTCGCTCGCACGCACACACACACACGCACACTCTCTCTCTCTCTCACACACGCGCACACTCTCTCTCACACAGCAGCACAATATCACCAACTGCCGAGGGATGGGCAAGTCTCCTTTCGGCGGCTGTTCAGTTAGACCTAGGTCTCGGCTCATGTTCCAAGTTGGGCTTTTCGAATTCTCTGAATCCCTCCCTTTTCCCCCAGACCCCCCCAGTCGGCCAACACATGCCTGGTTGGACATCCTGAGTAGGTTCTGACTCGATCAGAACATGTAACCTCTCCTCTCTGATGGGGCTCAAGTCAACACAGACTGAGTTTGTGTAGCGAACATGGCCTGGGGTTTTATTCCGAACAATCGACTGTAAACGCAAGTATAAACTGTCAGGAAATCTCATCCAATTAGTTAAGAATCATTTCAAACCCCTGCACACACACAGAGAGGGGGGGAAGACACAAACAATAGAAGTCTAGTGTTCTGGATCGAAGGCAGCTGAGGAAACACAGTGGGAAAGCACCAGGCTGTGAGGAGTTGCGTTCTCTTGCTGAGGGCTCCTGTTCTCCGTCCTCCTTCTGTCTCTTTCCCAAGAACACGGGGCACTTACACGTCGGTTGCTGGTTAGAGACCTCAGCGTAAACTCAACAGACCACCTCCAAATAAATCTACAAATCCCTCCCCCCCCCCGCACCCACACACCCCCCCCCCAACACACACAAAGAACCACATCAGAGACTCAATATTTGGCTCTGGATGCCGAAGGCCAGGATACTATCAGCTGTCTGTCCTCAGTCTGAGTCTCTCTCTGCGCAAATGCAGATGCATCCACTCTGCTGATTATCTCAGCAGTAGAACCGCGACGACTCTCCCACAACCCCCACCCCCGAGTCCCGTTGCCCCGTCCACAGTCGGCGGCGGGGGGGGGGGGGGAATAAAAGCCCCCCCAAAACCTACAGATCCTTCTTTCAGATGCAGGGCTCTTTACTGCCCCTCCCTCAGGTCGGCGAATGAAATGCAACTTCTTCTTCCACAAAATCAGAGGCTGTTGCTAGGCTGCATTTACAACGCTGACAGATCCGGGCTTCTCGGAAGGAGAGGGCAGGGCATTCCATCGCCCGGTAACAAACCCCCACCCCGCCAACACACACACCGTTCGACTTGAGATGTAGGAACGACAAACCCGAGGTACACCCTGCAGCCAAAGACTGAATCATCCTCCCCTTCGCTCGACCAATTCCGACTCAAGTGTCATCATTTCTACGGGTTAGTCCTCGGGCCAGGAGTTAGCAGAAAAGTCAGAGTTCATTACAAGGTGACTGCGAATTGGGGCGGTTTCACACAGGAGTTTGGAATGCCCCGTTAGATTACACTCGACGGGCGCCAGAGCGATTTTGACGGCCGGGGGAGGGTCAGCGTGGACTCGATGGGCCGAACAGCCTGCTCCCACGCCGTATGATCAGGTCAACGCCGAGGCGAACCGTTAACAGCAGAGATCACGATGAGCTTGGCAAATCGACGACGGTGAGGAATTTATTCTGGGGGAATTCTCTCAACTGGGGCTGGGCACGGGGACAGCGGGCGCCACCCCTCACTCGCTGGAGGCCGCTGCCAGGGTCAGTGCCAAAGCCGTGCCGATGTCCCGCGAAAGGCCTGGACGGGAGGACAGTTCCGTACCCTTCCAGAGTCAGGGCAGCCATCGCTCATTCACCAGTCGGCAGGGCTAGGGGGCGCCGTTTCGCAGGGGAGGGGTGGGGGGAGGGTGGGGGAGGCATGGGTGGTGGTGGTGGTGGTGGGAAAGGCACACAGGATGCCCACGCACACCCCCCCGGTCCCCCAATCGCCCCTCACAGCAGCCTATTGGTGACGGGCCACGGGGGAGGGGAGTGGGGGTGGGGGGGGCGG
>NW_025965937.1:56964-57233 GCF_021869965.1 Rhincodon typus | reverse complement strand
GGGGGGGGCGGTGCGGGGTGAGGAAGGGGAGGGGTGGAGCCGGCAGAGGGAGGGGTGGCGGTGGGGGTGGGGGGTTCAGTTTGCAGCTCATAACCGTTAGTGCTGGTCTATACCTCATCAGCTCCCTCCCCCCACCCACCTCCACCCAGGGACTACCCGTCCGAAAGGGAACACACTCCGACTGAAAGGAAACTGATTCTGCTTTTTGGGGGGTGGGACCCTCGGCCGTTTCCCCCTCCGCTATCGGCAGCTGACACACCCCCCCCCCC
>NW_025965937.1:56117-56464 GCF_021869965.1 Rhincodon typus | reverse complement strand
GAGACAGCAGGAGAGAGCAGGAGAGAGAGAGCAGGAGAGAGAGAGAGCAGGACAGAGAGAGAGCAGGAGAGAGAGAGAGACAGAGAGAGAGAGAGCAGGAGAGAGAGAGAGACAGAGAGCAGGAGAGAGCAGGAGAGAGAGAGAGACAGCAGGAGAGAGCAGGAGAGAGAGCAGGAGAGAGCAGGAGAGAGAGCAGGGGAGAGAGAGAGAGACAGCAGGAGAGAGAGAGAGAGAGAGCAGGAGAGAGCAGGAGAGAGAGAGCAGGAGAGAGAGAGACAGCAGGAGAGAGAGAGAGAGCAGGAGAGAGAGAGCAGGAGAGAGCAGGAGAGAGAGAGAGACAGCAGGAG
>NW_025965937.1:53922-54678 GCF_021869965.1 Rhincodon typus | reverse complement strand
ACTGGAACTGTGCACGGTTCTCCGAGTGTGGGTCTAACTGAGGGATACGGAGACTGGAACTGTGCACGGTGCTCCGAGTGCGGGTCTAACTGTCCACACTCCCTCCACCACCGACGCTCAGTCGCAGCAGTGTGTACCATCTACAAGCTGCGCTGCAGAAACTCACCAAGGTTCCTCAGGCAGCACCTTCCAAACCCACGACCACTTCCATCTAGAAGGAGAAGGGGCAGCAGATACATGGGAATACCACCCCCTGCAAGTTCCCCTCCGAGCCCCTCCCCATCCTGACTTGGGAAATATATCCCCGTCCCTTCAGTGTCGCTGGGTCAGAATCCTGGAATTCCCTCCCTAAGGGGCATTGTGGGTCAACCCTACAGCACATGGACTGCAGCGGGTCAAGAAGGCAGCTCACCCCCACCTTCTCAAGGGGGGCAACTAGGGATGGGGACAATAAATGCGAGCAACACTCACATTCGAGAGGACTGAATTCAGTGGGAAACCCTTACCTGGAAGCGATGTCATCGTCTTCTCCGCCCCATCCCCAGTAATTGTTGGGGAAACCATTGATCTTCATGTACTGGTCAGGGGTGAGGGCAGAAACACCCCCAAAGTAGGTTTTGTAAGGCAATCTGTACATCACAAACAAACCAGCCATCAGCCAGGTATATCGCAGAGAATTCCACAAGGACTAGGGACTACAGGCAAGGACAGCCTTTCCCCACTCCCTCAGCCCCAACCCTCCGACACTGCAGCCCC
>NW_025965937.1:52965-53428 GCF_021869965.1 Rhincodon typus | reverse complement strand
CCCCCCAACCCCCCATCGGTGCTGTCCCTCCGACTGTGCAGCATCCCCCCCTTCTCCTACTTGTATCCAAACTTGTCCATGGCGATGGAAGAGTGTTTGGGATGTTTCTCACACGTGTACAGGTTGCGATCATCCTCAGGAATGAGGTCTACATCGTGACAGTAGAGACAGTTCCAGTCGGCCTCCTTCATTGCCTCCTTAAAGCCCACATTGAGCAGCTTGGCCCGGTTAAAGGTGTGGTTCCCAGCCTGGGGGTGGGGGTGGGGGTGGGGGCGGGGGCGAGGGTGGGAGAGAGAGAGCGAGAGCGCGCGGCCATCAGTGACACAGTGACAACCCTCCTGACTCAGTGACCACAAAAACCCGGCCGTCACTACCCCAAACTCTCAGGCAGGAAGGACACACCTCAGAGGGAGGTTGGGTGAGGCACGGGAGAGCTAGTGTGCATGTGAGGGAGAGAGGGGGA
>NW_025965937.1:51883-52865 GCF_021869965.1 Rhincodon typus | reverse complement strand
CGCGACCAGAAAAGGAGAGAGAGCGCGCGACCAGAAAAGGAGAGAGAGCGCGCGACCAGAAAAGGAGAGAGAGCGCGCGACCAGAAAAGGAGAGAGCGCTAGCCAGGGGTAAGAACCCAATGTGGAGGCACCCTGGGGCCTTACCCACGTGCCCTGGGCCCACAGGTGGTTGGTATCCCACGCTCCGCCCCACCCAGAGACAGGCCCGTGGTCCCATCCCAGTTTACAATTGCCCCCCGACTTACAGACCCTGAAGGTCCTGTGTAGCCTTGCACTGTCTGACCCTGAAACACCACCCCTTGCCCATCCGTGCGAACCCCCCACCCCCCCGTGCCCGCCCATTCCCGCACAGCTGACCTGGTGAATGACATAGATGGCGTAGTGTAGTTGCTGTTTCTGCAGCAGGGGGTGGAGGTAATACAGAAGGTATTTCAGATGCTGTTCGCGAAGTCGGTGTGGGATCAGCACCGCTGTGCTGCGTTTCGACTCGCAGTCCGGGGGCTTGTACCTTCCTCCTGGCTGCACCATGGGGTTCATCTTCCTCACCTTCTCCAACGTCAGATCCTTCGGGAAAATCACACGGATCGGGCCACCTGTCAGAGACAATCCCGAGGGTGGGGGGCAGGGGTTTAGACCCGCTCCGTAACTTTTTCTCCCCATTCCATCCCCCACTCCCCAAAATCAAAACCTCCCCATCAACAGCCATCTGAGCGGGGAGCTGGAAATGTCAAAAACACTGGTTAGGTCCCAGCTAGAGCACTGTGTGATAGCGCGGGGTGGGGGGGGGGGGGGGGGGGGGGGGCGGGGGGGGGGTGGTGAGGTGTTAGTGGTGGGGAGAGACCGGGGAGGGAGACCGCACCCGGGGAGGGAGACCGGGACGGGACCGCGCCGGGGAGAGATTTACCAGGATGTTGCCTAATGGGACTGGAGAGTTTCAGCGATGGAGAGAGATTGGGATAGAGTGGGGTTATTTTCCTTCGAG
>NW_025965937.1:50744-51697 GCF_021869965.1 Rhincodon typus | reverse complement strand
CCATCACCACCTCCAGCCCCCACACCCCCTCCCCGTCTCCGTAAAGCCCTCCATCCCCCATACTCACTCCCTATCTCTGTAACCCCCTCCAGCCCCTACACCACCATCTCCCCGAATGTGAGGTTGCTCCCCACCCCGTTGCCCCTGCTCGCTTACCTAGGTACGGCGAGACCAGTGGACAGTAAGGGAGCTGGTCCTCATCCACCGGGAGGCGAGTGATGAGGCTGAGATTGGCGTAGATGTCTCCGACCTGGGTGTTGTTGGCCTGGGAGAGTGTGGGCACCGGCCCTCCTTTCCACAGGGCGCTGAAGATGGAGGTGACCCTCCGGCGAGATCCCTCGCGGTACAGGACCAGGACGACCATCACATGTACGCTCATCAGGAGGGCGAGGAAGCGGACTTTGGTGGGCAACTTCATTGGCAGCTCACAGTGGGCTCCGAGGAGTTGGGGGCAAGAAAGTGATAGACCTCAACTCAGGAGGGAGAGAGAGAGAGAGTGACAGACTGACCCCCTTGATTTGCTCCTTCAGAGGGTCATCGCTGAGTAACACAATACCCCAGGGATGTGCCCACAGCTCCCAGTCTGAATGCCAGCTCCACTTGATCCCAGGCACGCTGCCCTCTGACTGACTCCAGAAACACTCGCGGGTTGGCACTGTTCGGGGGCATCGACCCAAGGTTCAAGGGGGGTAACCGTTAGCCAGCGTTGGAAAGCTGCCCCAGGATGATGCCAGGAATGGTGTTGGCGCACATTCTGGGCAGGGAATGGCACAGCACGGCTCGGAGCTCACCGGCTGTTCAAACCCAGCACCGGCTGGGCGTGGGGTCACGCGTTCACCTGCAAAGTCAGAGGCAGAGAGTGAAACTCCCAAGAACGCTTCCTCCACTCGGTCAGTCGCATTGGAGCCGTTCACTCCCGCTCTACACCATCCCCATGGACCCCAAACCCCTTC
>NW_025965937.1:48279-50734 GCF_021869965.1 Rhincodon typus | reverse complement strand
ATCCCCATGGACCCCAAACCCCTTCCCGTTCACTCCCGCTCTACACCGTCCCCATGGACACCAAACCCCTTCCCGTTCGCTCCTGCTCTACACCGTCCCCATGGACCCCAAACCCCTTCCCGTTCACTCGCGCTCTACACCGCACCAATGGACCTAAACCCCTCTGTGTTTGATTGTCTTAATGTTCATTTGTCTGTATGTGTGTGAGTGTGTGTGTGAGTGCATGAGAGAAAGTGTGTGTGTGAGAGAGAGTGTCTGTGAGACAGAGAGAGTGTGAGAGAGAGAGAGAGAGTGTGAGAGAGAGAGAGAGTGTGAGAGAGAGAGTATGTGTGTGAGAGAGTGTGTGAGAGAGTGTGTGTGTGAGAGAGAGTGTGTGTGAGAGAGAGAGTGAGTGTGTGTGAGAGAGAGTGTGTGTGTGAGAGAGAGTGTGAGTGTGTGTGAGAGAGAGTGTGTGTGTGAGAGAGAGAGTGTGTGTGTGAGAGAGAATGTGTGAGAGAGAGAGAGAGTGTGAGAGAGAGAGAGAGTGTGAGAGAGAGAGTGTGTGTGTGAGAGAGTGTGTGTGAGAGAGAATGTGTGTGAGAGAGAGTGTGTGTGTCAGAGACAGAGTGTGAGAGAAGGAGAGTTTGTGAGTGAGAGAGCGTGTGTGCGATTGAGAGAGAGAATGTGTGTGAGAGAGAGAGTGTGTTTGTGAGTGAGAGAGTGTGTGTGAGAGAGAGAGTGAGTGAGAGAGAGAGTGAGTGAGAGAGAGAGTGAGTGTGAGAGAGTGTGTGAGAGAGAGTGTGAGGGAAATGAGAGTGCGTGTGAGAGAGAGAATGAATGAGAGTGTGTGAGAGAGAGAGTGAGAGAGAGAGTGTGTGTGTGAGAGAGTGTGAGTGTGAAAGAGTGAGTGTGAGACAGTGAGTGAGAGAGTGTGTGTGAGAGAGAGTGTGAGTGAGAGTGAGTGTGAGACAGTGAGTGAGAGAGAGAGTGAGAGACTGTGAGTGTGAGAGAGTGAGTGTGAGAGAGTGCATGTGAGAGAGTGAGTGAGAGAGAGTGTGTGTGAGACAGAGTGTGAGTGAGTGTGTAAGAAAGACGCTGTATTTACCTGGATCCATCTCTGTCTAATTTTGATTGTAAAAGGTCCGCCTGAGTCACCTACATGAACGAGAAGTTATTGACATAAACCACGTCAACGTCCTGGGTGTTCCCGTTCCTGAATCCATTCCTTCACAGGGACCCCTCCTGCTACCGCCCCCGAATACCACATCCTGGGTCCCCATCACTGACCCTCCCTACCCCTCCCACCCAAATACCGACATCCTGGAGGTCCCCATTGAGCAGAGACTGTCCTGGACCCCCAGCCCCACATCAATCCTCTGGCTACAGGAGCAGGGACGAGGCTGGGAATTCTGTAGCGAGTAACTCCCGTCCTGAAACCCCAACCCCACACACATGACCCAAAGCCTGTTCTACCATCCACAAGGCAGGAGGGGGGAGGGGATAGTACCCACCTGCCCTGGATGGGGGGGGCAGCTCTGACAACATTCGGGAAAGTCCACACTGTCCCAGGGACAAAGCACCCCCACACCCCCTTACCCAGCGTGGTCAACACTCTGAAACCCCAGACCCTGCTTCAACTCCAACACTCCCTCCTTCCCCAGGCAAAGCCGCAGAAGTGTGTACCATCTACAAGACCCACCGCAGCGACTCACGCATCGACAGCACATTCCCCAAAACCCCACCTCTTACCCCACCCCGAACCCTCCACCGAGAGGGGACAGACTGGGGAACAGTGGGAAATAGAGAGGGGACAGACTGGGGAACAGTGAGAAAGAGAGAGAGGGGACAGACTGGGGAACAGTGGGATATAGAGAGAGAGGGGACAGACTGGGGAACAGTGGGATACAGAGACAGGGGACAGACTGGGGAACAGTGGGACAGAGAGAGAGAGGGGACAGACTGGGGAACAGTGGGATATAGAGAGAGAGGGGACAGACTGGGGAACAGAGGGATATAGAGAGAGGGGACAGACTGGGGAACAGTGGGATACAGAGAGAGGAGATAGACTGGAGAACAGAGGGATATAGAGAGAGGGGACGGAATGGGGAACAGTGGAATATAGAGAGAGGAGACAGACTGGGGAACAGTGGGATATAGACAGGGGACAGACTGGGGAACAGAGGGATATAGAGAGAGGGGACAGACTGGGGAACAGTGGGATGTAGAAAGAGGGGACAGATGGGGGGACAGTGGGTTATAGAGAGAGGGGACAGACAGGGGAAAAATGGGATATAGAGAGAGGGGACAGACTGGGGGACAGTGGGATATAGAGAAAGGGGACAGGCTGGGTAACAGTGGGATAGAGAGAGAGAGAACAGACTGGGAACAGTGGGCAATAAGGAGAGGGGAGAGTCTGGGTAACATTGGGCTATAGAGAGAGGGGACAGACTGGGGAACAGAGGGATATAGAGAGAGG
>NW_025965937.1:47791-48179 GCF_021869965.1 Rhincodon typus | reverse complement strand
TGGGATACAGAGAGAGGGGACAGACTGGAGAACAGAGGGACATATAGAGAGGGGACAGACTGGGGAACAGAGGGATATAGAGAGAGGGGACAGACTGGGGAACAGCGGGATAGAGAGAGAGGGGACAGACTGGGGAACAGAGGTATATGGAGAGAGGGGACAGATTGGGGAACAGTGGGATATAGAGAGAGGGGACAGACTGGGGAACAGAGGGATATAGACAGAGGGGACAGACTGGGGAACAGTGGGATGTAGAGAGAGGGGACAAACTGGGGAACAGAGGGATACAGAGAAAGGGGACAGACTGGGGAACAGTGGGATATAGAGAGGGGACAGACTGGGGAACAGTGGGATGTAGAGAGAGGGGACAGACTGGGGAACAGTGGGA
>NW_025965937.1:47216-47691 GCF_021869965.1 Rhincodon typus | reverse complement strand
AGGGAGGGTGGCTTTGCTCTCCCCTGGGGTGGTGGGGAGGGGGTGCAATTTTAAACCAAACAAGAGCATCAAGAACAGCTCCAACTTTCCGATATTTTGCTTAACCCCCGCCCCCAAGCAGCGCAAAAACACAAACTGTGCAATCTTACCTGCAACGATACAGAGTGAGACTTACAAAGCTGGCAAAAAGTGTTCAGAGGGAGGAGACTAACACGGACGTGACGAGACTCAAAAATCCCCTCCTTCCCTGCCCCCCTCAAAGTCCCTTCCTTAATTGGCAGCTCTCTGGGTGGACACGATATCCCAACTTTTGGAGAGCATTCGCCCAGAGCCACTTCCCTCCACCCGCCCCAAAGGAGCCCAGATGCCCCTGAACCATTCAACAGATCCAGTGGGCACAGAGGGGTGTGTACCATCGTGACAAAATGCCATTTAGCCCCCTTGGTAATACTGTTGGGTTTTCCAAAGCATCGTC
>NW_025965937.1:46144-46716 GCF_021869965.1 Rhincodon typus | reverse complement strand
TCTATATCCCCCGGTTCCCCAGTCTGTCCCCTCTCTCTCTATATCCCACTGTTCCCCAGTCTGTCCCCTCTCTCTATATCCCTCTGTTCCCCAGTCTGTCCCCTCTCTCCATATCCCTCTTATCCCCAGTCTGTCACCTCTCTTTATGTCCCACTGTTCCCCAGTCTTTCCTCTCTCTCTATATCCCTCTGTTCCCCAGTCTGTCCCCTCTCTCTATATCCCTCTGTTCCCCAATCTGTCCCCTCTCTCTATACCCCACTGTTCGCCATTTCTTCCACTCTCTCTATATCCCAGTGTGTCTTCTCTCTCTATATTCCCCTCTTGCACCAGTCTGTCCCCTCTCTCTATATTCCACTCTTGCCCCAGTCTGTGCCCTCTCTCTATATTCCAGTGTTCCCCAGTCTGTCCCCTTTCTGTATATCCCTCTGTCCCCCAGTTTGTCCCCTCTCTCTACATCCCACTGTTCCCCAGTCTGTCCCCTGTCTCTATATCCCTCTGTTCCCCAGTCTGTCCCCTCTCTATATCCCACTGTTCCCCAGTCTGTCCCCTCTCTCTATATCCCTCTGTTCCCC
>NW_025965937.1:45142-45644 GCF_021869965.1 Rhincodon typus | reverse complement strand
TGGGATATAGAGAGAGTGGAAGAAATGGCGAACAGTGGGGTATAGAGAGAGGGGACAGATTGGGGAACAGAGGGATACAGAGAGGGGACAGACTGGGGAACAGTGGGATGTAGAGAGAGGGGACAGACTGGGGAACAGAGGGATGTACAGAGAGGGGACAGACTGGGGAACATTGGGATATAGAGAGAGGGGACTGACTGGGGAACAGAGTGATATCGAGAGAGGGGACAGACTGGGGAACAGAGGGATATACAGAGTGGGGACAGACTGGGGAACAGAGGGCTATGGAGAGAGGGGACAGACTGGGGAACAGTGGGATGTAGAGAGAGGGGACAGACTGGGGAACAGAGGGATATAGAGAAAGGAGACAGACTGGGGAACCATGGGATACAGAGAGAGGAGATAGACTGGAGAACACAGGGATACAGAGACAGGGGACAGACTGGGGAACAGTGGGGTATAGAGACAGGGGACAGACTGGGGAACAGTGGGATATAGAGAG
>NW_025965937.1:44055-44642 GCF_021869965.1 Rhincodon typus | reverse complement strand
GGGGAAGAGGGGAATATAGAGAGAGGGGACAGACTGGGGGAAGAGGGAAATATAGAGAGAGGGGAATATAGAGAGAGGGGACAGACTGGGGGAAGAGCGGAATATAGAGAGAGGGGACAGACTGGGGGAAGAGCGGAATATAGAGAGAGGGGACAGACTGGGGGAAGAGGGGAATATAGAGAGAGGGGACAGACTGGGGGAAGAGGGGAATATAGAGAGAGGAGACAGACTGGGGGAAGAGCGGAATATCGAGAGAGGAGACAGACTGGGGGAAGAGGGGAATATAGAGATGTCGGGGAGCGATGATACGAATTTGGTAAATACCTTGGCACGCATCTACCCCATCTCCTTTGGCGCACAATAGACTTTGATCGAGATCGTTTTTCATGCACTGGGTCCTGTGCTGTTGGGAATGAAGGGAGAATATGTCAGGGTCGCTCGGCATTCCTCATGGGAGGCACTGGGAGATGTCCCAGGGGTCGGACCTTCTGACAGATATTGGACATCTCATCAGGGAGAGAGAGGCTGAGGGGGATGGGTGGGAGAGAGAGGCTGAGGGGGATGGGTGGGAGAGAGAGGCTGAGGGG
>NW_025965937.1:40647-43555 GCF_021869965.1 Rhincodon typus | reverse complement strand
ACTGTTCCCCAGTCTGTCCCCTCTCTCTGTATCCCACTGTTCCCCAGTCTGTCCCCTCTCTCTATATCCCACTGTTCCCCAGTCTGTCCCCTCTCTCTATATCCCACTGTTCCCCAGTCTGTCCCCTCTCTCTGTATCCCACTGTTCCCCAGTCTGTCCCCTCTCTCTATAATCCCACGGTTCCCCAGTCTCTCCCCTTTCTCTATACCCTGCTGTCCCCCGGTCTCTCTCACCTCCTGCTCCTGCTCTCTGTTATGTTGTTGTAACAGAGTGAGGCTGTCTTCAAGTGTATCGATAGCGATCTGCAAAATCTCCTTCTCTTCGCTCAGACTTCGTACCTTCTGCTCCAGCTCCCCGTTCCCTTCGACAAGTCTCCGGTTCTGTGGAGACATCGATGCCGTCACAGCGTTGCAACAGGAACCGGAGGCCATTCAGCCCCTTTTGCTGTGGCCCGTGACGCAGGAACAAGTGTCATTTCACACCTGGAGGGCGTTCGATAGACAGCGGACAGAGAGAGAGAGTGTGTGGGAGGGGGTGGGGGGGTGTGGTGCGGTAGGGTACAGGGTGGGAGGGGAGACAGACAAATTGTGCTGCTGGCTGGTCACCTCTGGGCGGTTCTGACCGTTCAATCTGGCCCAGATTCACCGATATACCCCAGTCGTTTTTCCCATGTCAACGGTCACGGTGTAGTTACAACCTTTGGCCAGCAGTTGGGGCTAGAGGGCTCCCCCTCTCTCTCTCTCTCTGTGTCTCTCCCCCCCTATTTTTCAGTTGATTTACTGCAGGGGAGTCATACATCTGTAGGATCTGCACCTCCCCTTGTCTCTATCGTGTTTCCCGCCTGTGGCTCTAAGCCGGAGTCTATGATCACTATCTCCTTCCCAGCACTGTCAGAGCAATGGGTGGGGGCGGGGAGGGTGGTGGGAGGTCATGTGTGCCGGATTTGCGTTAAGGAGATTAGCTTCAGCGGCTGGGGTCACTCGCAACTTTGCTTAATCCCCGCAGCCAGATCCCATCTGCTTCTGAGATAACAAGGTGCAGAGCTGGATGAACACAGCAGGCCGAGCAGCATCAGAGGAGCAGGAAAGCTGCTGGACCTGGACCCTTCCCGAAACGTCAGCCTTCCTGCTCCTCTGATGCTGCTTGGCCTGCTGTGTTCATCCAGGTCTGCACCGTGTTATCTCAGATTCTCCAGCATCTGCAGTTCCTACTATCTCTCCCATCTGCTTCTGAATCTGTTTGGAGTGGCAGAGAGGGGTTTGCGTGGGGGAAAGACAGGGGCAGGGAGAAGGGGTAGCGGGGTGGGGGGTGGGGAGCAGGGGGAGAGAGACAGAGATAGAGAGGGTACGAAAGAGGTGGACACGGCGGGGGGGAGAGAGGGAGATAGAGACAGACGTGGGAGAGCCACACAGCACAGAATCGGGCCCTTCGGCCCAACTCGTTCCGTGCCGACGCAGATATCCTAAATTAACCCAGTCCCATTTCCCAGCATTTGGCCCATAAACCCTTCCTATCCATGTCCTCATCCAGATGCCTTTTAAATGTTGTAACTGTGCCAGCCCCCACCCACTTCCTCTGGCAGCTCGTTCCATACATGCACCACCCTCTGCGTGAAAAAGTTGCCCCTTTTACATCTTTCCTCCCTCATCTTAATATTGAGAGGGGGGAGGGAGAGAGAGAAGGTGAGATGGGAGAGGGAGGGAGAGAGAGGGGGCCAGAGGAAGGGAGAGGGGGAACAGAGAAATGGAGACAGAGGTGGGAGAGAGATGGGGGCAGAGGAAGGCAAACAGAGAGAGAGAGATAGAGAGAAACTGGTAGAAGGTGATAGAGTCAGTGATAGAGAGAGAGAGAGGTGGATGGAGAGAGTGAGAGATGGGCAGGCAGAGAGAGAGCGGAGGTGGAAGACAGAGTGAGAGGGAGACAGGAGGGAGGGACAGGACAGAGAGAGATGGAGCGAAGGGGAGCCTGGGCGAGGGGATGGAGAGAGATGAAGCGAGGGGGAGACTGAAGAAGGGTACGGAGAGAGATGGAGCGAGAGGGAGACGGAAGAAGGGGACAGAGAGAGATGGAGCGAGGGGGAGACTGAAGAAGGGGACAGAGAGAGATGGAGCGAGGGGAGAGACTGAAGAAGGGGACGGAGAGAGATGGAGCGAGGGGAGGGTCTGAAGGAGGGGATGGAGAGAGAGAGGGAGGGTTGGCCCAGCTGAAGAAGAGCCCACCTTTGCTTGCAGCTTCTGGAGTTGGTCCCGGTGCTCCGTCTTGCACAGGGAGCTCTCCCAGAGACTGTGCTTTTGGTCCTGGAGCTGGGAACGCAGTCTGTCCTTTTCTGTGTCAGCCTGGGGGGTGGGGGTTGGGGTTTAGAGAGGAAAATAGCACATGGGTGAGACACAACATACCAGCTCCCTTCCCCCCCTGGTCCCAGAGGGAGAGGGGGGAAGGACAGTGTGTCTAACGCCACCCTCTCTCTCTCTTTCTCCCTCTCCTGGACATTAGGGAACTGGTTTTGGGTTTACAAGGAGGGAGGACACGGAAGAATCTGTGCCGGTGGGGTGGTGGAGGGGGGACAATGGACGCTCTGTTGAATTTGTTTTGAACCTGACGGAAGACGAAGCAGAATGTGGATGAACGGGTTGTCCTGGATTCCTCCAAACTCTCTGCACCTTCACAAGTCTGTCAGGTTTCCAAAAGTCAGCGTCCGACCTTACGCGCACAGGAGAGAGAGAGCTTCTCGTCTGTGTCCTAACTCGTGTGTGCGAGAGGGAGAGAGGGTTAGAGAGAGCTCCCCCAGATACAGGAGTGTGTGTGTGTGTTTGTGTGTGAGGGTTAGAGACCTCCCCAGATACAGGAGTGTGTGTGTGTGAGAGAGAGGGTTAGAGAGACCTCCCCCAGATACAGGAGTGTGTGTGTG